>NC_135237.1:375388560-375618560 GCF_051348905.1 Ranitomeya variabilis | reverse complement strand
TCGGCAACAATTATTGAATCAAAAATGTTTCTTACCATCAAGTAAAATTTAAAGGAAAATGTGTTCTAAGACTTTGCAAATTGAAAAGCATGTTACAAACCTGTGCATTAAAAATAGCAACTTTTGCCCTTTTTCTGGTGGTTTCATAGGCAAAGACTTTTTTCTTGAAAATGCTCAAAGCTCTTTGTTAGTGCTATAAGTGGCTTCTTTTCCTAAAGATCTCAGATCTTAAGATGAAATAGAAATTACTTGTGTAATTGTACATATGATATAGCACATAGGGTCTGAACAGAATTGCAAAAATGTATTTTATCCATAACACAATTTACACATTAAAAGTGCAGATTTTTTGTACTATTTTGGTATTATTGCAATTGATAAATACTGTAAGCAGATGTATAGATAGATAGATAGATAGATAGATAGATAGAGAGATAGATAGATGGATAGACAGACTACCTTTTTATTTCAGACAACGGACATGTGCAATCAATGGAGCATGCGATGCAGTCTTTGATGTAATTACATTGCTCAGGTTAAGGATCAAGTAAATTGATTGGCTGACAAAGTGATAAATATGTTTGCATATAGAAAAATGTGTTTAACCCCTTCATGACCCAGCCTATTTTGGCCTTAATGACCTTGCCGTTTTTTGCAATTCTGACCAGTGTCCATTTATGAGGTAATAACTCAGGAACGCTTCAACGGATCCTAGCGATTCTGAGACTGTTTTTTCGTGACATATTGGGCTTCATGTTAGTGGTAAATTTAGGTCGATAATTTCTGAGTTTATTTGTGAAAAAAACGGAAATTTGGCGAAAATTTTGAAAATTTCGCAATTTTCACATTTAGAATTTTTATTCTGTTAAACCAGAGAGTTATGTGACACAAAATAGTTAATAAATAACGTTTCCCACATGTCTACTTTACATCAGCACAATTTTGGAAACAATTTTTTTTTTTGCTAGGAAGTTATAAGGGTTAAAATTTGACCAGTGATTTCTCATTTTTACAACAAAATTTACAAAACCATTTTTTTTAGGGACCACCTCACATTTGAAGTCATTTTGAGGGTTCTATATGGCTGAAAATACCCAAAAGTGACACCATTCTAAAAACTGCACCCCTCAAGGTGCTCAAAACCACATTCAAGAAGTTTATTAACCCTTCAAGTGTTTCACAGCAGCAGAAGCAACATGGAAGTAAAAAATGAACATTTAACTTTTTAGTCACAAAAATGATCTTTTAGCAACAATTTTTTTATTTTCCCAAGGGTAAAAGGAGAAACTGGACCAGGGACGTTGTTGTCCAATTTGTCCTGAGTACGCTGATACCTCATATGTGGGGGTAAACCACTGTTTGGGCGCACGGCAGGGCTCAGAAGGGAAGGAGCGCCATTTGACTTTTTGAATGAAAAATTGGCTCCAATCTTTAGCGGACACCATGTCGCGTTTGGAGAGCCCCTGTGTGCCTAAACATTGGAGCTCCCCCACAAGTGACCACATTTTGGAAACTAGACCCCCCAAGGAACTTATCTAGAAGCATAGTGAGCACTTTAAACCCCCAGGTGCTTCACAAATTGATCCGTAAAAAGGAAAAAGTACTTTTTTTTCACAAAAAAATTATTTTAGCCTCAATTTTTTCATTTTCACATGGGCAACAGGATAAAATGGATCCTAAATTTTGTTGGGCAATTTCTCCTGAGTACAACAATACTGCACATGTGGGGGTGAACCACTGTTTGGGCACATGGTAAGGCTCGGAAGGCAAGGAGCGCCATTTGACTTTTTGAATGAAAAATTATCTCCATCGTTAGCGGACACCATGTCACGTTTGGAAAGCCCCTGTGTGCCTAAACATTGGAGCTCCTCCACAAGTGACCCAATTTTGGAAACTAGACCCCACAAGGAACTCATCTAGAGGCATAGTGAGCACTTTAAACCCCCAGGTGCTTCACAAATTGATCCGCAAAAATGAAAAAGGATAAAATGGATCCTAAAATTTGTTGGGCAATTTCTCCTGAGTATGCCGATACCTCATATGTGGGGGTAAACCACTGTTTGGGTGCACGGCAAGGCTCGGAAGGGGAGGCGTGCCATTTGACTTTTTGAATGGAAAATTAGCTCCAATCGTTAGCGGACACCATGTCGTGTTTGGAGAGCCCCTGTGTGCCTAAACATTGGAGCTCCCCTACAAGTGACCCCATTTTGGAAACTAGACCCCCCAAGGAACTTATCTAGATGCATAGTGAGCACTTATAGCCCCCAGGTGCTTCACAGAAGTTTATAACGCAGAGCCGTGAAAATAAAAAAATAATTTTTCTTTCCTCAAAAATGATTTTTAGCCCAGAATTTTTTATTTTCCCAAGGGTAATAGGAGAAATTGGACCCCAAATGTTGTTGTCCAGTTTGTCCTGAGTACGATGATACCCCATATGTGGGGGTAAACCACTGTTTGGGCACACGGCAGGGCTCGGAAGGGAAGGCACGCCATTTGGCTTTTTGAATGGAAAATTAGCTCCAATCATTAGCGGACACCATGTCGCGTTTGGAGAGCCCCTGTGTGCCTAAACATTGGAGCTCCCGCACAAGTGACCCCATTTTGGAAACTAGACCTCCCAAGGAACTAATCTAGATGTGTGGTGAGCACTTTGAACCCCCAAGTGCTTCACAGAAGTTTATAACGCAGAGCCATGAAAATAAAAAATAATTTTTCTTTTCTCAAAAATGATTTTTTAGCCCACAATTTTTTATTTTCCCAAGGGTAACAGGAGAAATTGGACCCCAAAAGTTGTTGTCCAGTTTCTCCTGAGTACGCTGATACCCCATATGTGGGGGTAAACCACTGTTTTGGCACACGTCGGGGTTCGGAAGGGAAGTAGTGACGTTTTGAAATGCAGACTTTGATGGAATGCTCTGCGGGCGTCAGGTTGCGTTTGCAGAGCCCCTGATGTGCCTAAACAGTAGGAACTCCCCACAATTGACTCCATTTTGGAAACTAGACCCCCAAGGGAACTTATCTAGATGTGTAGTGAGCACTTTGAACCCCCAAGTGCTTCACAGAAGTTTATAACGCAGAGCCGTGAAAATAAAAAATGTGCATCCTTTCCTCAAAAATATTTTTTTAGCCCAGAATTTTTTTATTTTTGCAAGAGTAACAGGAGAAATTGGACCCCAAAAGTTGTTGTCCAGTTTCTCCTGAGTATGCTGATACCCCATATGTGGGGGTAAACTACTGTTTGGGCACATGCCAGGGCTCGGAAGGGAAGTAGTGACGTTTTGGAATGCAGACTTTGATGGAATGGTCTGCGGGCATCATGTTACGTTTGCAGAGCCCCTGATATGCCTAAACAGTAGAAACCCCCCACAAGGGACCCCATTTTGGAAACTAGACCCCCCAAGGAACTTATCTAGATGTGTGGTGAGCACGTTCAACCCCCAAGTGCTTCACAGAAGTTTACAACGCAGAGCCGTGAAAATAAAAAATCATTTTTCTTTCCTCAAAAAAGATGTTTTAGCAAGCAATTTTTTATTTTCACAAGGGTAACAGGAGAATTTGGACCCCAATATTTGTTGCCCAGTTTGTTGTGAGTACGCTGATACCCCATATGTGGGGGTAAACCACTGTTTGGGCACACGTCAGGGCTCGGAAGGGAAGTAGTGACATTTGAAATGCAGACTTTGATGGAATGGTCTGCGGGCGTCACATTGCATTTGCAGAGCCCCTGATGTGCCTAAACAGTAGAAACACCCCACAAGTGACCCCATTTTGGAAACTAGACCCCCGAAGGAACTTATCTAGATGTGTGGTGAGCACTTTCAACCCCCAAGTGCTTCACAGAAGTTTATAACGCAGAGCCGTGAAAATAAAAAATAATTGTTCTTTCCTCAAAAATTATGTTTTAGCAAGTAATTTTTTATTTTTGCAAGGGTAACAGGAGAAATTGGACCCCAACAGTTGTTGCCCAGTTTGTCCTGAGTACGCTGGTACCCCAAATGTGGGGTAAACCACTGTTTGGGCACACGTCGGGTCTTGGAAGGGAGGGAGCACCATTTGACTTTTTGAACGCAAGATTGGCTGGAATCAATGGTGGCGCCATGTTGCGCTTGGAGACCCCTGATGTGCCTAAACAGTGGAAACCCCTCAATTCTAACTTCAACACTAACCCCAACACACCCCTAATCCTAATCCCAACTGTAGCCATAACCCTAATCACAACCCTAACCCCAACACACCCCTAACCACAATCCTAACTGCAACACACCCGTAACCCTAATTCCAACCCTAACCCTAATCCTAACCCTAATCCCAACCGTAACCCTAATCCCAACCCTAACCACAACTGTAACCCCAACACACCCCTAACCCTATCCGTAACCCTAACCACAAGCCTAATCTTAACCCTATTTCAAACCCTAGCCCTAATTCCAACCCTAACTCTAATTCCAACCCTAACCCTAAGGCTATGTGCCCACGTTGCGGATTCGTGTGAGATTTTTCCGCACGATTTTTGAAAAATCTGCAGGTAAAAGGCACTGCGTTTTACCTGCGGATTTACAGCAGATTTCCAGTGTTTTTTTGTGCGGATTTCACCTGCGGATTCCTATTGAGGAACAGGTGTAAAACGCTGCGGAATCCGCACAAAGAATTGACATGCTGCAGAAAATACAACGCAGCGTTTCTGCACGGAATTTTCCGCACCATGGGCACAGCGGATTTGGTTTTCCTTAGGTGTACATGGTACTGTAAACCTGATGGAAAACTGCTTCGAATTCGCAGCGGCCAATCCGCTGCGGATCCGCGGCCAATCCGCTGCGGATCCGCGGCCGATCCGCTGCGGATCCGCGGCCGATCCGCTGCGGATCCGCTGCCGATCCGCTGCGGATCCGCGGCCGATCCGCTGCGGATCCGCGGCCGATCCGCTGCGGATCCGCGACCGATCCGCTGCGGATCCGCGGCCGATCCGCTGCGGATCCGCTGCCGATCCGCTCTGTGTGCACATGCCATAACCCTACCCCTAACCCTAACCCTACCCGTAACCCTAACCCTACCCCTAACCCTAACCCTACCCCTAGTTCTAACCCTAGTTCTAACCCTAACCCTAGTGGAAAAAGAAAAAAAAATATTTTCTTTATTTTATTATTGTCCCTACCTATGGGAGTGATAAAGGGGGGGGTTTATTTATTATTTTTTTATTTTGATCGCTGCGATAGAACCTACCACAGCGATCAAAATGTACTTGTAATGAATCTGCCGGCTGGCAGATTCGGCGGGCGCACTGCGCATGCGCCCGCCATTTTCCAAGAGGGGGGGGATCGGAGGACCGGGGGAGCGGACAAGAGGACCGGGGGAGCGGACAGGAGGGAGGAGGGGAGAGAACAGGAGATCGGGGCAGAAAAGACGACTGGAGGGGCGATCAGTGGGGGTGGGGGGGGCAGATCGGGGTCTCCAGCCATGGCAGATGCTATTGCAGCATCGGCCATGGCTGGATTGTAATATTTCACCATTTTCATAGGTGAAATATTACAAATCGCTCTGATTGGCTGTTTCACTTTTAACAGCCAATCAGAGCGATTGTAGCCATGGGGGGTGAAGCCACCCCCCCTGGGCTGAAGTACCACTCCCCCTGTCTCTGCAGATCGGGTGAAAATGGAGTTAACCCTTTCACCCGATCTGCAGGGATGCGATCTTTCCATGACGCCACATAGGCGTCATGGGTCAGATTGGCACGGGTTTTCATGACGCCTACGTGGCGTCAAAGGTCGGGAAGGGGTTAATAGGATGAATTTCACAAAAGTTCCTTACTGGAAATTAAACACATTCTAAGTACAATAAATTTTGAAAATCAAAATTATATTTGCACATGATCAAATGTACTAACAATTTTGAGAAATTAATATCAGTGAATATTGAATTCATTCTTAACTGTTGTGGCACAAAAATCATTTGCAGACCAGAAATTATTTGACAGATTACAAGAAATGTTTGATGCCCCACGTCTAAGAGATTTACTCTCCCACTGGTTAGCTTTTAAAAAGCGTTATCAGTCCAATATTCTAGTTTAATAGGAGGCTGTGTAGTATAAAAATGTAAGTATAGAAATGTCACCAATGCCACTTTTAGAATTATGCTTTTTTCTGCATATGTATAATTTTATTACCTTACAAATACATTTTTTAACTCAAAAAGATAAACAGGTAAAAACTATTATATGAGTAGTGCTTGAAATGGATAAGGAATTAAAGGGAACCTATGAGCAGCCGCTTGTCTCTATTCATAAAGGTGGCACCAGGTAAGTGAACAGTCAGTGCTCACTATAAAGTAAGCAAAAATCTTACCCTTTGCTCCTTAATATAGCGTGATGTTAAAGTAAACTTGACAGAGGATATAAGTTGAACAATCTAAGCACATGTTGGCAGGGTAGCAGGTGAGGAGAAGCCATCAAGGACCCATTGTAAAACTAGTCTACAGCACGGTCTCAGTTTCTGATGGATTTTAAAGTATGTTTTTCTCTAGAACACAGCAGGGTTTCAGGGCCAAACATACCTGGCTAATACCAGTGCCTGATGCATGCTGCCTGTGGATATGCATGCTCATTGTGGGGTGAGCGTTGACTGTTCACTGTCCTGGTGCCACCGGCCAATCTAGTTGACTGGATGCAAGCGGCTGCAGGAAGCATATAACTTCATTTTCTCCATTTAGCTGTGGGATGTATTTTTTGCCTTCAGACTACAACTGTGGCTTCAGGTAAATATCTTTTTTGTGATGACATGTTCCTTTTAATATAACAGCAAAAATTAAAGTGCAATTAAAATGACTCTTAGGTTATTAATAGAAACAAAATTAATCTGAATAGGAAGAATCAATGGGAACAAAAAAATAGTGCTATAGAGTTTCATAAAATGTATATCTTTATTACAGTGTATGAAAAATCATAACACTAAATACAGAAACAAGTCAGAGCGATCCAAACAGGAAGACCACTACACACATCTACTATATAATTGTCTAAGGGTCACTTTCGTCTGTCTGTCCTTCTTTCTGTCTTTCTATCTGTCACAGATATTCATTGGTCGCGGCCTCTGTCTGTCATGGAATCCAAGTTGCTGATTGGTCATGGCAAAACGTCCACTACCATTGCCATGACCAATCAGCAATGCGCACAGTCCGGAAGAAAATGGCCACTCCTTACTCCCCGCAGTCAGTGCCCGGCGCCTGCATACACCCCTCCGGTCACCGCTTACACAGGGTTAATGCCGGCGGTAACGGACCGCATTATGCTGCGGGTAATGCACTCCGTTATCACCGCTATTAACCCTGTGTGACCAAGTTTTTACTATTGACGCAGCCTAACATCTAATGTTAAAAATAATTTAAAAAAATAAAAAATCATTATATACTCACCTTCCGCCGCCTTTCCCGCTCCTCGCGATGCTCTGGCCGGTCCATGCAAGTGGCACATTCCGGTGGCAAGGATGGTCTGGGAGAAGGACCTGCCATGATGTCATGGTCATGTGACCGCGATGTCATCACAAGTCCTGCGCGAGTAGGACCTGCCGTGACGTCACGGTCATGTGACTGCGACACGGTCATGTGACCGTGATGTCATCACAGGTCCTGCGCGCCTGCGTGAGAAGGACCTGCCATGACATCACAGTCACGTGACCGCAACATCATCACACCCTGGGACCAGAAGCTGCCACCTGCACCCCACACAGGCGACAGAACTACAACGCGCCTGCGGAAGGTGAGTATATGTTTATTTTTTTATTTTTTTAACCTGTGACATATGTGGCTGGGCAATATACTACATAGCTGGGCAATATACTACGTGACTGCCCAATATACTGCGTTGCTGTGCAATATACTACGAGGCTCTGTGCTGTATACTACGTCACTGGGCAATATACTACGTTACTGGGCAATATACTACGTGGCTCTGTGCTGTATACTGCGTCACTGGGCAATATACTACGTCACTGGGCAATATACTACGTCACTGGGCAATATACTACGTGGCTGGGCAATATACTACGTCGCTGGGCAATATACTACGTGGCTGTGCTATATACTACGTCACTGGGCAATATGCTACGTCACTGGGCAATATACTACGTGGACATACATATTCTAGAATACCCGATGCGTTAGAATCGGGCCACCAACTAGTATTATATAAACATGTAGAAATCTATTAACACAATCTTAAATTGGGTAGGGCAAAAACCACCACATATTATAAAAACACACAACCTCAAATGATAATTTTGGGAAAAGGAGGTTCAAATGCAAAAATCATTTAACATTTTATTTTTATTAATCAAGTATTTAAAACAATGATAAAAATTCAAGCTATAGAACCAAAAGTAGTGCACTAACACTGAAAATACATTTGGAAATTACAGTATTGTCTGAACACAATATATAAAAAAATGGGATATAGATGGAGATTCTTCTCTGCACCGCTTATAAAATTAGAAGTCCAATTAAGTAATCCAATGAAAAAGTGGCTTAATTCAACACATTTTGGAGCACCACGGCTACTTCATCAGGATACCACATAGAATTTTATGTACATTCTATGTGATATCCTGATGAAGGAGCCGTGGTGCTCCGAAATGCGTTGAATAAAGCCACTTTTTCATTGGATTACTTAATTGGACTTCTAATTTTATAAGCGGTGCAGAGGAGAATCTACCTCTACCTCCATTATTTTATCTTTGGTTGGTCACAAGGAGACCGATGGATCTGCAGCAGCTTATGTCTTTATGAGCCTGTGTTAGGACTCAATCTGGTGAGTAAATTATAATCGAATTTATCTCCTTATACCCAGATAAGATCCTATTGCATTTTTTATTTCCTTCTAGCCCTTTACTGATCTGAACACAATATATAATATAGCTCAAGATGGTTAACATACAGGTGAGTATATCATGTGTATATAGAGGGAGGTACTATTGGGTCTCTTGAAAAAAAGTGTTATCAAGATGATGTTTAGTGTGTGTTCCACACTCCTTAATGACAGACAAAGCAGCTTCATAAATCAAAAAAGTGCAAGTGCATAAATGACGAGTAAAGATCTCTCAAGTGAGAGGTATGTACTTCATAGAGACAACACAGCCTCTGTGGACCCAAGGGTCGTTCCCATGTGATTTAATGGGAACCTGTCACCCCCCAGTCATTTCAAACTAAAAGAGCCACCTTGTGCAGCAGTAATGCTGCATTCTGACAAGGTGGCTCTTTTAGTTCTGGGTGCTGTAACTAGAGAAATAATCCATTTTATAATTTGTCAGAAATACCTGGTCTTCAGTCAAGGAGGCTGGTGTTTCCCCCCTGCTTTACAAAAATAGATCAATGGCCACATTCGTCTGTGCTAAAAACTAAGGAAATGTGAAATATGTGAAATGTGAATAGCATACTGGCTTATGAACTTTATGAACAAACACATGAGATTTTTAGCACAAGATTTGCAAACGTTGTGAGCCCATTCACCAAAACGTCAAGGTAATCTCAGATCGAATGGGTAACTACACTGACTGCCTGGTATGAACACTTACCTATGGTATCTGAGCTGACTGCCTAATGTGAACACTTACCTATGGCTAATAACAGGATAAAGCCTACTTTTATAGGAGGCTCAGAACCAACTGTGTTGAGATGTAATTAAAACCTGGAGAAGGGCGGGACGTTCAAGTCAGAAAATAGTATATAGTAAAATAGATCAACTGACCGAACAATATATATATATATAAATAATTTGTAGCCAAAAAAAGTCAAATACAAAAATAGATCCCCCCTGCTTTAGACGCCACACAGCTGTCACTCACAACTTTTTGGCGCCGGGCGCCGCCTCCTCCTCACCGCTGTTTTGAAAATAGCCGGCGCCTGCGCTCTTTTCCCCTGCCTGGTGCAGGCGCAGTGAGCGCTGCCCATCTTTCCTCATATGCAGCCCAGCTGACTGCGCCTGCGCGGCCGCCCTGCTTGTGATTCCCAGCCCCGCAGTGACTTATGATTTATTCACATTGCAGGGCTGGGATTCACAGGCAGGGCGGCCGCGCAGGCGCAGTCAGCTGGGCTGCATATGAGGAAAGACGGGCAGCGCTCACTGCGCCTGCACCAGGCAGGAAAAAAGAGCGCAGGCGCCGGCTATTTTCAAAACAGCAGTGAGGAGGAGGCTGCGCCCGGCGCCAAGAAGATGTGAGGGACAGCTGTGTGGTGTCTAAAGCAGGGGGGAAATGCCGGCCTCCTTGACTGAAGACCAGGTATTTCTGACAAATTAAAAAATGGACTATTTCTCTAGTTACAGCACCCAGAACTAAAAGAGCCACCTTGTCAGAATGCAGCATTACTGCTGCACAAGGTGGCTCTTTTAGTTTGAAACCACTGGGGGGGTGACAGGTTCCCTTTAATATTTCAAGGAGCATTCAAAAATTATTTCTGCAGACAAACAGTATCTGACTGAGGAGGGAATGGTTTACCCAAACCCCCTGAAGAAATTACTTACAAAATGATTAGTGCAATCTTACAATGTGTAGGGCACTTCAACCCCTGACAAAGTCATTTCACCTGAGCTTCTTAAAAAAAGGGGCATTAACTACATGATAATCAGTTGCCTTTTAAAAATGTCTGTGTGTCCAGTCATTGGTTAATGCATCTGTGACCAGAGAATTGCGGCACATGTCTGTTCTGTTCTACCAGTCCAATTTTTTTAAAATAACTTCCAGTGTACCACGTTGGAAAGCACGCGTGGAACGCATGTCATTCCTGTATGTGCAGGACCGGAAGTCGGGTGGCTGCAGAGTGAATAAGTGAACCACAACTCCACAGTTTTTTTTACTTTACCGCTGGAGTGGTGTCAATAATCTTTGTTACCTGCCCCAAGTATTGTACTCAACAGCTGTTGTCTTCAACTGTTATCTGCACTGATCCAGTTGGTCTTCTGTAAGTTTTTACCTGCTGGATCACTCCAGTGTTTACCGGATGAGCTGGAAGTCATAACTCAATGTAAGTCCATGAAAGCCAAAACATGGCTCTCATAGACTTACAAAGATAGCTTTTGACTGTTACCTCTGACTTACGGCCAGAAGTCAGAAGTTGTTGTCACAAGAAAGCATTACTGGAAAGAGTCAGGGAGCTTAAGCTAGTGGCACCTTTCCAGGCCTGAATTTAATACATCTATTCCTCTGTACTGTATGTACCAATGGGATCAATGGTTGAAATAATAGTCATATTTGCTTTAGGAAGAATGTTTTAGGAAACTTAGTTCTCCAGGTGATTGTCTGCCCCAAAGCAAGTTATCCAAGACAAGTGGTCAACAAAACACTGTCCATTTTGGTTAAATGCCTTTTTTAACATCTGTTAAGAGACAAAATTTTGTTGCTAATTGTGTCTAACAGGTTGAAGTTTAAAATATAGGAAAGGGTCATTACAGTAGTCTTATGCAGTCTCTAATGAGGCAGGAAAAGGATTTCAGATTGAATTTTTATCATGCAGTTATAAACTGTTATCTGATGCTAACTGATCTCATGAAGGACACTAAAAAGCATTTAAAACAAAAGAAAAAAATGGTAAATATACCAGAGGTACTGAGTTACATGCAAAGGTGCAACTACAAGGAAAGCAAGCATAGTGTCTACTACCATTGAACCCAACAGTATAACAAAGAAACAGCAAAGCAAAATTCTTTAGCTGGAATCTCACAGACTGGCTCCAATCAACAATAGAACATCAGAACATCCGAATGAAACTTTCACCAGCAGCAAAATCCAGCAGAGTGACAGACTATAAAGCTGCATGCATAAGGTGAAATGATGACAAATGAAAACACCTAACTAAGCAGACTGCAGCCATAAAAGCAGAACCCAAACACCCAGGAAAAAAGTTTGTCTCCTGTGGCTCGGCAGAAAGAGAAGCCGACCATAGAGAACAATCTCAAGGGATCAAATCCAGGGGCATGACAGTATCTCCCCTTCTACAAGGGGCCACTGGACCCTCAGAGATCCCCAACCGCTGACACTACTGACAGAACTCCATCACCAAGCAACTGACATACAAATTTTTCACATCAGAAAAAGAATTATCCTCTAGACTTAAACGTTTCCCCTTAACGTGCTGTTGCCGTTGACATCTGACACGTCTCAAACCCAATACTCGCTTCCCCTCATATTCCAGAATACTGCTATGTGATAAAGCATCAGCCTCATGATTCGAAGTACCAGGGAGATATGTCACATAGTAATCAACATCAGTTTGATGGAGGACAGGAGCTTCAAAAAATGCTGTCTCGAGGGCAGCAAAAGCATCAACAGCCTCAAAAGACCAAGAGGAAAAGTCAATACCCTTCTTGGTCACATCAGGAAGATGTTTGATTATGACTGAAAATTCATAACAAACTTATGATAAAAATGAACAAACCCTAAGAATCTCTGTAAATCTTTAAGATCTACAGATATCTGGATCCATCTTAGCACAATCATTTGACTCATGTGGGAGAAGAACTAACTCCACACGCAGTGTCAGAAAAACTACCCTCAGAATTCTGAACAAAATTGGGAGGAGGAGATTTCACAGTTGACAAGGGTTTAGATAAACAACTTGAAAAACAGAAATTCTCGCAAGACTTAACTTCCTGAGTCTCCCAATTGATCGTAGGATGGTGTTTCAGCAACAAGCACCTACTTAACACAATTTTAGCTAGCTTAAAAAGAACTTGCATGAATGAGATTCTGTGTGTAACACACCCACTTTCATGCACACATTCTCACCCTTAGAAGTAACATGAGTTTAGATAAGTGGGAATTATCAATTGCGGATATTTGAACAGGATGACCAAGAGTTGCAACTGTGTACCCACATCTGACATCAACCTCACTGTCAATGAGATCTAAGATGGAAACTGAGTCAGCAAATGCAGAGGTAACTATAATTCAAGATTTGGTAGCCAATGACACTTGTAAAAAAAAGTAGTCTGCATGGGAGATAACTCAAACCCTTAAAAACAGTATCCTTACTGTTGTGAATTCTGCTTTTGGGTTCCCTCCGGTGGTAGTAGGTGGTAATGCAGTTGTCCCTGGGTTGCAGTCCTGGTCAGGTGTGTCTGCTGATTGCAGTTCTGACTGGGGTATTTAGGTGTGCAGGATTCATTAGTCCTTGCCAGTTGTCAATTGTTGTTGGGAGGTGTGGACCTCTGCCTAGTTCCTCCTGTCTTTCTGCCAAATCAGCAAAGATGAGTGTCTGTTTTTTTTTTCCTGTGGTACACATGCTGTGTGCTTCACAATTCAGTGCTATTCTTTGTGTTTTCTTGTCCAGCTTAGATTGTGTCAGTATTTTCTCAGTCTTGCTGGATTCTCTGGAGTGGCAGATATACATTCCATGTCTTTAGTTAGATTGTGGAACTTTTTGTATTATCTGTTGTGGATATTTTTGGAAGGGTTTTAATACTGACCGCCTAGTAATCTGTCCTATCCTTTCCTATTTAGCTAGAGTGGCCTCTTTTGCTAAATCCTGTTTTCTACCTGCGTGTGTCTATTCTTCTCCTACTCACAGTCATTATTCGTGGGGGGCTGCCTATCCTTTGGGGGTCTGCTCTGAGGCAAGATAGCATTCCTATTTCCATCTATAGGGGTATTTAGTCCTCCGGCTGTGTCGAGGTGTCTAGGGTTTGTTAGGCACACCCCACGGCTACTTCTAGTTGCGGTGTTAGTTCAGGATTTGCGGTCAGTACAGGTTCCACCGACTCCAGAGAAAGTTTTCATGCGGCTCCAAGGTCACCGGATCATAACAGTACAACTGGCCAATAATGAGTTAAATGCATCTCAGAAGAAGGGAAGAAAGGTGTTGAGCCATTTTTTTTTCTGCAGGCTGTTTTGTCTTCTCTTCCCTCTTTATTTATGGGTGGCTGAGGAGTCTTGTGCCAGCATGGATGTTCAGGAATTAGCTTCTCGTGTAGACCAGCTTGCTGCTAGGGTACAGGATATTTCTGATTATATTGTTCAGACTCCTGCTTTAGAGCCGAAGATTCCTACTCCTAATTTGTTTTTTGGTGATATGTCCAAATTTTTGGGTTTTAAAAACAATTGTAAACTGTTTTTTGCTCTGAGACCGCGATCCTCTGGTGATTCCATTCAGCAGGTTAAAATTGTCATCTCCCTGCTGCGTGGCGATCCACAGGATTGGGCATTTTCCCTGGAATCTGGGAATCCGGCCTTGCTTAATGTAGATTCCTTTTTTCAGGCTTTAGGATTATTATATGATGAACTGAATTCTGTGGATCAAGCGGAGAAAACCTTGTTGGCCCTGTCTCAGGGTCAAGAGGCGGCAGAATTGTATTGTCAGAAATTTAGAAAATGGTCTGTGTTGACTAAATGGAATGATGATGCTTTGGCTGCAATTTTCAGAAAGGGTCTTTCTGAATCCGTTAAAGATGTTATGGTTGGGTTTCCCACGCTTTCCAATCTGAGTGATTCTATGTCTCTGGCCATTCAGATTGATCGGCGTTTGCGGGAGCGTCAAACTGTGCGCGCTGTGGCGTCGTCCTTAGAGCAAAGTCCTGAGCCAATGCAGTGTGATAGGATTTTGTCTAGAACGGAGCAACAAGGATTCAGACGTCAGAATAGGTTGTGTTATTATTGTGGCGATGCTTCTCATGTCATTTCAGTCTGCCCTAAGCGGACAAAAGGATCGCTAGTTCATTTACTATCAGTACTGTACAACCTAAATTTCTGTTATCGGTGTCCTTGATCTGCTCATTGTCATCATTTTCTGTCATGGCGTTTGTGGATTCAGGCGCCGCCTTGAACTTAATGGATTTTGAGTTTGCCAGGCGTTGTGGTTTTCCCTTGCAGCCTTTGCAGAACCCTATTCCTTTAAAGGGGATTGATGCTACACCTTTGGCTAAAAATAAGCCCCAGTTTTGGACACAGGTGACCATGCACATGGCGCCAGCCCATCAGGAAGATTGTCAATTTCTGGTGTTGCATAATTTGCATGATGTTATCGTGCTGGGTTTCCTGTGGTTGCAGGTACATAATCCTGTGTTGGATTGGAAATCTATGTCTGTGACTAGTTGGGGTTGTCAGGGGGTTCATAATGATGTTCCTTTGATGTCAATCTCCTCTTCTTCCTCTTCTGAAATTCCAGAGTTTTTGTCTGATTTTCAGGATGTATTCGATGAGCCCAAGTCCAGTTCCCTGCCACCGCACAGGGACTGTGATTGTGCGATTGACTTGATTCCAGGAACTAAGTTTCCTAAGGGCCGACTTTTCAACCTGTCTGTGCCTGAACATACCGCCATGCGGAGTTATGTTAAGGAGTCTTTGGAGAAAGGGCATATTCGGCCATCTTCTTCACCGTTGGGAGCAGGTTTTTTTTTGTTACTAAGAAGGATGGCTCCTTGAGACCTTGTATTGATTATCGCCTCTTCAATAAGATCACGGTCAAGTTTCAATACCCTTTACCTTTGCTTTCCGATTTGTTTGCTAGGATTAAGGGGGCTAGTTGGTTTACGAAGATTGACCTTCGGGGGGCATATAGTCTTGTTCGTATTAAGCAGGGTGATGAATGGAAAACTGCATTTAATACACCCGAAGGCCATTTTGAATACCTTGTGATGCCATTCGGGCTCACTAACGCTCCATCTGTTTTTCAATCCTTCATGCATGATATCTTCCGGACTTATATTGATAAATTCATGATTGTATATTTGGACGATATTTTGATTTTTTCCGATGATTGGAAGTCTCATGTGGAACAGGTCAGGATAGTATTTCAGATCCTTCGTGACAATGCTTTGTTTGTGAAGGGGTCTAAGTGTCTCTTTGGGGTGCAGAAGGTTTCTTTTTTGGGCTTTATTTTTTCTCCCTCATCTATGGAGATGGATCCGGGTAAGGTTCAGGCCATTCATGATTGGATTCAACCCACATCCGTGAAGAGCCTTCAGAAATTTTGGGGTTTTGCAAATTTTTATCGCTGGTTCATTGCTAACTTCTCCAGCATGGTTAAACCCTTGACTGATTTGACGAAAAAAGGCGCTGATGTGGCAAATTGGTCCTCTGCGGGTGTCTCTGCCTTTCAGGAGCTTAAACGCCGATTTACTTCTGCTCCGGGTTGCGCCAACCAGATGTTTCTCTTCCGTTTCAGGTTGAGATTGATGCTTCTGAGATTGGGGCAGGGGCCGTTTTGTCTCAGAGGGATTCTGTTGGTTCTTTGATGAAACCGTGTGCCTTCTTCTCCCGCAAGTTTTCGCCTGCTGAACGCAATTATGATGTCGGCAATCGGGAGTTGTTGGCTATGAAGTGGGCGTTTGAGGAGTGGCGACATTGGCTTGAGGGAGCTAAGCACCGTATTGTGGTCCTGACCGATCATAAGAATTTGATTTACCTCGAGTCTGCCAAACGGCTGAGTCCTAGACAGGCTCGATGGTCCTTGTTTTTTTCCCGTTTTGATTTTGTGGTTTCGTATCTTCCGGGTTCTAAGAATATTAAGGCTGATGCCCTTTCTAGGAGTTTTTTGCCTGATTCTCCTGAGGTCCTTGAACCGGTCAGCATTCTGAAAGAAGGGGTGGTCCTTTCTGCCATTTCCCCTGATTTACGGTGGGTTCTTCAGGAATTTCAGGCTGATAGACCTGACCGCTGTCCTGTGGGGAAATTGTTTGTTCCTGACAGATGGACTAGTAGAGTGATTTCTGAGGTTCACTGTTCTGTGTTGGCTGGTCATCCTGGTATTTTTGGTACCAGAGATTTGGTTGGTAGGTCCTTTTGGTGGCCTTCATTGTCACGTGATGTGCATTCTTTTGTGCAGTCCTGTGGGACTTGTGCGCGGGCCAAGCCTTGTTGTTCCCATGCTAGTGGGTTACTTTTGCCCTTGCCGGTCCCTGAGAGGCCCTGGACGCATATTTCTATGGATTTTATTTCGGATCTTCCGGTTTCCCAGAGGATGTCGGTTATCTGGGTTGTTTGTGACCGGTTTTCTAAGATGGTTCATTTGGTGCCTTTGCCTAAATTGCCTTCCTCTTCAGAGTTGGTTCCGTTGTTTTTTCAGCATGTGGTTCATTTGCATGGTATTCTGGGGAATATTGTGTCCGACAGAGGTTCCCAGTTTGTTTCTAGGTTTTGGCGGGCCTTTTGTGCTAGGTTGGGCATTGATTTGTCTTTTTCTTCTGCATTTCATCCTCAGACAAATGGCCAGACCGAGCGAACTAATCAGACTTTGGAGACTTATTTGAGATGCTTTGTGTCTGCCGATCAGGATGATTGGGTGGCCTTTTTGCCATTGGCCGAGTTTGCCCTTAATAATCGGGTAATTCGGCTACTTTGGTTTTGCCTTTTTTTTGTAACTTTGGTTTTCATCCTCGTTTTTCTTCTGGGCAGGTTGAGCCTTCTGACTGTCCTGGTGTGGATTCTGTGGTTGACAGGTTGCAGCAGATTTGGGCTCATCTGGTGGACAATTTGGTGTTGTCTCAGGAGGAGGCTCAACGTTTTGCTAACCATCGTCGGTGTGTTGGTTCCCGACTTCGGGTTGGGGATTTGGTTTGGTTGTCTTCCCGTCATGTTCCTATGAATGTCTCTTCCCCTAAGTTTAAGCCTCGGTTTATTGGTCCTTATAGGATTTCTGAGATTATTAATCCGGTGTCTTTTCGATTGGCGCTTCCGGCCTCTTTTGCTATCCATAATGTCTTCCATAGATCTTTATTGTGGAAATATGTGGTGCCCGTTGTTCCCTCTGTTGATCCTCCGGCCCCTGTTTTGGTTGATGGGGAGTTGGAGTATGTGGTTGAGAAGATTTTGGATTCTCGTTTTTCGAGGCGGAGGCTTCAGTACCTTGTCAAATGGAAGGGTTATGGCCAGGAGGATAATTCTTGGGTTTTTGCTTCTGATGTCCATGCTGCTGATCTGGTCCGTGCCTTTCATCTGGCTCGTCCTGATCGGCCTGGGGGCGCTGGTGAGGGTTCGGTGACCCCTCCTCAAGGGGAGGGTACTGTTGTGAATTCTGCTTTTGGGTTCCCTCCGGTGGTAGTAGGTGGTAATGCAGTTGTCCCTGGCTTGCAGTCCTGGTTAGGTGTGTCTGCTGATTGCAGTTCTGACTGGGGTATTTAGGTGTGCAGGATTCATTAGTCCTTGCCAGTTGTCAATTGTTGTTGGGAGGTGTGGACCTCTGCCTGGTTCCTCGTGTCTTTCTGCCAAATCAGCAAAGATAAGTGTCTGTTTTTTTTCCTGTGGCACACATGCTGTGTGCTTCACAATTCAGTGCTATTCTTTGTGTTTTCTTGTCCAGCTTAGATTGTGTCAGTATTTTCTCAGTCTTGCTGGATTCTCTGGAGTGGCAGATATACATTCCATGTCTTTAGTTAGATTGTGGAACTTTTTGTATTATCTGTTGTGGATATTTTTGGAAGGGTTTTATGTCATGGTTCCCAATGGCAAGGGAACGTAAGAAACATATAAGTAAAGAATGAGCTCTCGGGTGATGGAAACTCGAGTTGGCCGTGAGCTAAATCTACCACACAACTAACAGTAGCCAGGGAGCATACCTACGGCTTCCTATATGCCACGCGCCAGCCGGAGGACTAACTACGCCTGGTAGAGGAAGAAACAGACCTGGCTTACCTCTAGGGAAATACCCCAAAAGATGATAGCAGCCCCCCACATGTAATAACGGTGAATTAAGAGGAAAAGACATACACAGTATGAAAGTAGATTTAGCAAAGAGAGGTCCACTTACTAGATAGCAGAAGGATACAAAAGAGGTCTTCACGGTCAACTGAAAACCCTTTCAAAAACCATCCTGAAATTACTTTAAGACTCCTGTGTCAACTCATGACACAGGAGTGGCAATTTCAGCCCGCAAGAGCTTCCAGCTACAGAGAATTACAAAAACTGCAAACTGGACAAAAGGTACAAAACAAAAGGACAAAGTCCACTTAGCTGATCAGCAGACTAGTAACAGGAACATGCAACCGAAGGCTCTGGTTACAATGATGACCGGCAAGGAAATGACTGGAGAGCAAGGCTAAATAGGAAACTCCCAAACACTGATGGAAGCAGGTGAACAGAAGCAGCAAAGTGCAAACAAGTCACCAGTACCACCAGCAACCACCAGGGGAGCCCAAAAAGCGGATACACAACAGTACCCTCCCCTTAAGGAGGGGGCACCGAACCCTCACAAGAACCGCCAGGGCGATCTGGATGAGCCCTATGAAAGGCACGAACCAAATCCGAGGCATGAACATCAGAGGCAGTTACCCAAGAATTATCTTCCTGACCATAGCCTTTCCATTTAACCAGATATTGAAGTCTCCGTCTGGAAATACGGGAGTCCAAGATCTTCTCTACGATGTACTCCAATTCACCCTCCACCAGCACAGGAGCAGGAGGTTCAGTAGAAGGAACCACCGGTACCTCATATCTCTGCAACAACGACCAATGGAACACATTATGAATAGCGAAAGATGCCGGGAGGTCCAAATGAAAGGAAACAGGGTTAAGAATCTCCAAAATCCTATAAGGACCGATGAACCGAGGCTTAAATTTGGGAGAAGAAACCCTCATAGGGACAAAACGGGAAGACAACCACACCAAGTCCCCAACGCGAAGGTGGGGACCAACACGACGACGACGGTTAGCAAACTGCTGAGTCCTCTCCTGGGACAATTCCAAATTATCTACCACTTGTCCCCAAATCCGATGCAACCGATCCACCACCGCATCCACTCCAGGACAATCCGAAGATTCAACCTGACCAGATGAAAAACGCGGATGAAACCCTGAATTGCAAAAGAAAGGAGAAACCAAAGTGGCAGAACTAGCCCGATTATTAAGAGCAAACTCCGCCAACGGCAGAAAGGCAACCCAATCATCCTGATCCGCAGACACAAAACACCTCAAATAAGTCTCCAAAGTTTGATTAGTTCGCTCCGTCTGGCCATTGGTCTGAGGATGGAATGCAGACGAAAAGGACAAATCAATGCCCAACCTGGCACAGACTGCCCGCCAAAATCTAGACACAAACTGGGTACCCCTGTCAGAAACGATGTTTTCCGGAATACCATGCAAGCGAACCACATTTTGAAAAAACAGAGGGACCAACTCAGATGAGGAAGGCAACTTAGGCAGTGGCACCAAATGAACCATTTTAGAAAAACGGTCACACACCACCCAGATGACAGACATCTTCTGAGAAACAGGGAGATCCGAGATAAAGTCCATAGAGATGTGCGTCCAAGGCCTCTTCGGAATAGGCAAGGGCAACAACAACCCACTAGCCCTAGAACAACAAGGCTTGGCCCGAGCACACACATCGCAAGACTGCACAAAAACACGCACATCTCGAGACAGGGAAGGCCACCAGAAGGATCTAGCCACCAAATCTCTGGTGCCAAAAATTCCCGGATGACCTGCCAGAGTAGAAGAATGAACTTCCGAGATGACTCTAGTGGTCCACTCGTCAGGAACAAACAGTCTACCAGACGGACAACGATCAGGTCTATCCGCCTGAAATTCTTGCAAAGCACGTCGCAAATCTGGAGAGACAGCAGACAAAACCACTCCATCCTTAAGGACACCAGCAGGTACAGAATTTCCAGGAGAGTCAGGCTCAAAACTCCTAGAAAGAGCATCTGCTTTCACATTCCTAGAACCCCGTAAGTACGAGACCACAAAATTAAACCGGGAAAAGAAAAACGACCAACGTGCCTGTCTAGGATTCAGGCGCCTGGCAGACTCCAAATACATTAAATTCTTGTGATCAGTCAAAACTACCACCTGATGTCTGGCACCCTCAAGCCAATGACGCCACTCCTCAAATGCCCACTTCATGGCCAAAAGCTCCCGATTACCAACATCATAGTTTCGCTCGGCGGCCGAAAATTTTCGCGAAAAGAACGCACAAGGTCTCATCACTGAGCAGTCGGAACTTTTCTGCGACAAAACCGCCCCCGCTCCGATCTCGGAAGCATCGACCTCAACCTGAAAGGGAAGAGAAACATCAGGCTGGCGCAACACAGGGGCAGACAAAAAGCGGCGCTTAAGCTCCCGAAAGGCCTCCACGGCAGCAGGGGACCAATTGGCAACATCAGCACCCTTTTTAGTCAAATCCGTCAGAGGTTTAGCAACGCCAGAAAAAACAGCTATAAATCGACGATAAAAATTAGCAAAGCCCAAGAATTTCTGGAGACTCTTTAGAGAAGTAGGCTGCGTCCAGTCGTAAATAGCCCGAACCTTGACAGGGTCCATCTCAATAGAAGAAGGGGAAAAAATATACCCCAAAAATGAAATTTTTTGAACCCCAAAAACACACTTTGAACCTTTTACACACAAAGAATTCTCCCGCAAAACCTGAAAAACCCTCCTGACCTGCTGAACATGAGACTCCCAGTCATCAGAAAAAATCAAAATATCATCCAAGTACACAATCATAAATTTATCCAAATATTCACGGAAAATATCATGCATTAAGGACTGAAAGACAGAAGGTGCATTAGAAAGGCCGAAAGGCATTACCAAATACTCAAAATGGCCCTCAGGCGTATTAAATGCGGTCTTCCACTCATCCCCCTGCTTAATTCGCACCAAATTATACGCCCCACGAAGATCAATCTTAGAGAACCACTTAGCCCCCCTTATGCGAGCAAACAAATCAGTCAGCAAAGGCAACGGATACTGATATTTGACTGTAATTTTATTCAGGAGACGATAATCAATACAAGGCCTCAGAGAGCCATCCTTTTTAGAGACAAAGAAAAAACCGGCTCCTAAAGGTGATGAAGAAGGATGAATATGTCCCTTTTCCAGGGACTCCTTAATATACTCGCGCATAGCAGCATGTTCAGGTACAGATAGGTTAAACAAACGACCCTTTGGAAATTTACTGCCAGGAATCAGATCTATGGCGCAATCACAATCCCTGTGAGGAGGGAGTGAACCAATCTTAGGCTCTTCAAAAATATCACGATAATCAGACAAAAATGCCGGAATCTCAGATGGAATAGATGACGAAATGGACACCATAGGAGTGTCCCCATGAGCCCCCCGACATCCCCAGCTTAACACAGACATAGCCTTCCAGTCAAGGACTGGGTTATGAGACTGTAACCATGGTAATCCAAGCACCAAAACATCATGTAAATTGTACAACACAAGGAAGCGAATCACCTCCTGATGGTCTGGAGTCATACGCATAGTCACTTGCGTCCAGAACTGTGGTTTATTACAAGCCAAAGGTGTAGAATCAATACCCTTCAGAGGTATAGGGACTTCCAGAGGCTCTAAATCAAACCCACAGTGCCTGGCAAAGGACCAGTCCATAAGACTCAGAGCGGCGCCAGAGTCCACATAGGCATCCACGGTAATAACTGATAATGAACAAATCAAGGTTACAGACAAAATAAATTTGGACTGTAAAGTGCCAATTGAAATGGACTTGTCAACCTTCCTAGTACGCTTAGAGCATGCCGATATAACATGAGCAGAATCACCACAATAGAAGCATAACCCATTTTTACGCCTATAATTCTGCCGCTCGCTTCTGGACATAACTCTGTCACATTGCATTTTCTCTGGCGTCTCTTCAGAAGATACCGCCAAATGGTGCACGGGTTTGCGCTCCCGCAAACGCCGATCAATCTGAATTGCCATTGTCATGGACTCATTCAGACCTGTAGGCGCAGGGAACCCGACCATAACATCTTTAACGGCATCAGAAAGGCCCTCTCTGAAATTTGCCGCTAAGGCGCACTCATTCCACTGAGTAAGCACAGACCACCTACGAAATTTTTGGCAGTATATCTCCTGTTGTGAAATTGGATTTTGGGCTCCCCCGGTGGCCACTGGTGGAATTGAACTGGTGTGCATCATCCTCTCTGTTCACCTGTTTCCATCAGGATGTGGGAGTCGCTATTTAGCCTTGCTCCTCTGTCACTTCCATGCCGGTCAACATTGTAATCAGAAGCCTTTCTGTGCATGTTCCTGCTGCTAGACAACTCCCAGCTAAGTTGGACTTAGTCCTTGTTTGTTTTTGCATTTTGTTCCAGTTCACAGCTGTAGTTTCGTTTCTGTGTCTGGAAAGCTCTTGTGATCTGAAATTGCCACTCTGATGTTATGAGTTAATACTAGAGTCTTAAAGTAATTTCAGGATGGTATTTTGATAGGGTTTTCAGCTGACCATGAAAGTGCCCTTTCTGTCTTCCTGCTATCTAGTAAGCGGACCTCAATTTTGCTAAACCTATTTTCATACTACGTTTGTCATTTCATCTAAAATCACCGCCAATATTTGTGGGGGCCTCTGTCTGCCTTTCGGGGAAATTTCTCTAGAGGTGAGCCAGGACTATATTTTCCTCTGCCAGGATTAGTTAGTCCTCCGGCCGGCGCTGGGCGTCTAGGGATAAAACGCAGGCTACGCTACCCGGCTACTGTTAGTTGTGCGGCAGGTTTAGTTCATGGTCAGTTTAGTTTCCATCCTTCCAAGAGCTAGTTCTTATGTTTGCTGGGCTATGTTCTCTTGCCATTGAGAACCATAACAGTTTGACCGGCCCAAAAGGGTTAAATTAATTGACAGAGAAAGGAGAGAAAAGAGAAGTCTGCTGAAGATTTTTTTTTTTTTTTCTCAGTTCTGAGTGTGCTTGTAATTGAATCTCTTGCAAGTCTGCCTATATTGCAGCCTTTCTCTCTCTCTCTCCTTCTAATCCTGGAATGGCTCTGTGTTCACCTGTTTAAAATGGATATTCAGAGTTTAGCTGCAGGTTTGAATAATCTCACCACGAAAGTTCAAAACTTACAAGATTTTGTTGTTCATCTTCCTATATCTGAACCTAGAATTCCTTTGCCTGAATTTTTCTCGGGGAATAGATCTTGTTTTCAAAATTTCAAAAATAATTGCAAGTTGTTTTTGTCCCTGAAATCTCGCTCTGCTGGAGATCCTGCTCAGCAGGTCAGGATTGTGATTTCTTTGCTCCGGGGCGACCCTCAGGATTGGGCTTTTGCATTGGCTCCAGGGGATCCTGCGTTGCTCAATGTGGATGCGTTTTTTCTGGCCTTGGGGTTGCTTTATGAGGAACCTCAGTTAGAACTTCAGGCGGAAAAGGCCTTGATGTCCCTATCTCAGGGGCAAGACGAAGCTGAAATATACTGCCAGAAATTCCGTAAATGGGCTGTGCTTACTCAGTGGAATGAGTGCGCCCTGGCGGCGAATTTCAGAGAGGGTCTCTCTGATGCCATTAAGGATGTTATGGTGGGGTTCCCTGTGCCTGCGGGTCTGAATGAGTCCATGACAATGGCTATCCAGATCGATAGGCGTCTGCGGGAGCGCAAACCTGTGCACCATTTGGCGGTGTCTACTGATAAGACGCCAGAGAATATGCAATGTGATAGAATTCTGTCCAGAAGTGAACGGCAGAATTTTAGACGAAAAAATGGGTTGTGCTTCTATTGCGGTGATTCAACTCATGTTATATCAGCATGCTCTAAGCGTACTAAGAAGCTTGATAAGTATGTTTCAATTGGCACTTTACAGTCTAAGTTTATTCTATCTGTGACCCTGATTTGTTCTTTATCATCTATTACCGCGGATGCCTATGTCGACTCTGGTGCCGCTTTGAGTCTTATGGATTGGTCCTTTGCCAAACACTGTGGGTATGATTTGGAGCCTCTTGAAACTCCTATACCCCTGAAGGGGATTGACTCCACCCCATTGGCTAGCAATAAACCACAATACTGGACACAAGTAACTATGCGGATTAATCTGGATCACCAGGAGATTATTCGCTTTCTTGTGCTGTATAACCTACATGATGTGTTGGTGCTTGGATTGCCATGGCTGCAATCTCATAACCCAGTCCTTGACTGGAAAGCTATGTCTGTGTTAAGCTGGGGATGTAAGGGGACGCATGGGGACGTACCTGTGGTTTCCATTTCATCATCTATTCCCTCTGAGATTCCTGAATTCTTGACTGAATATCGTGACGTTTTTGAAGAACCTAAGCTTGGTTCATTACCTCCGCACCGGGAGTGCGATTGTGCCATAGATTTGATTCCGGGTAGTAAATACCCTAAGGGTCGTTTATTTAATCTGTCTGTGCCTGAACATGCTGCTATGCGAGAATATATAAAGGAGTCCTTGGAAAAGGGACATATTCGTCCTTCGTCATCTCCCTTAGGAGCCGGTTTTTTCTTTGTGGCTAAGAAAGATGGCTCTTTGAGGCCGTGCATTGATTATCGGCTTTTGAATAAAATCACGGTTAAATATCAATATCCGTTGCCACTGCTGACTGATTTGTTTGCTCGCATAAAGGGGGCCAAGTGGTTCTCTAAGATAGATCTTCGTGGGGCGTATAATTTGGTGCGAATTAAGCAGGGGGATGAGTGGAAAACCGCATTTAATACGCCCGAGGGCCACTTTGAGTATTTGGTGATGCCTTTTGGTCTTTCAAATGCCCCTTCAGTCTTTCAGTCCTTTATGCATGACATTTTCCGTGATTATTTGGATAAATTTATGATTGTGTATCTGGATGATATTTTGATTTTTTCGGATGACTGGGACTCTCATGTCCAGCAGGTCAGGAGGGTTTTTCAGGTTTTGCGGTCTAATTCCTTGTGTGTGAAGGGTTCTAAGTGCGTTTTTGGGGTTCAAAAGATTTCCTTTTTGGGATATATTTTTTCCCCCTCTTCCATCGAGATGGATCCTGTCAAGGTTCAGGCTATTTGTGATTGGACGCAACCCTCTTCTCTTAAGAGTCTTCAGAAATTTTTGGGCTTTGCTAACTTTTATCGTCGATTTATTGCTGGTTTTTCTGATGTTGTTAAACCATTGACTGATTTGACTAAGAAGGGTACTGATGTTGCTGATTGGTCCCCTGCTGCTGTGGAGGCCTTTCGGGAGCTTAAGCGCCGCTTTTCTTCCGCCCCTGTGTTGCGTCAGCCTGATGTTGCTCTTCCTTTTCAGGTTGAGGTCGACGCTTCTGAAATCGGAGCTGGGGCGGTTTTGTCGCAGAGAAGTTCCGATTGCTCCGTGATGAGACCTTGTGCTTTTTTCTCGCGTAAATTTTCGCCCGCCGAGCGGAATTATGATGTTGGGAATCGGGAGCTTTTGGCCATGAAGTGGGCTTTTGAGGAGTGGCGTCATTGGCTTGAGGGGGCTAGACATCAGGTGGTGGTATTGACTGACCACAAAAATCTAATTTATCTTGAGTCCGCCAGACGCCTGAATCCTAGACAGGCGCGCTGGTCGTTGTTTTTCTCTCGGTTTAATTTTGTGGTGTCCTACCTGCCGGGTTCTAAGAATGTTAAGGCGGATGCCCTTTCTAGGAGTTTTGAGCCTGACTCCCCTGGTAATTCTGAACCTACAGGTATCCTTAAGGATGGAGTGATATTGTCTGCCGTTTCTCCAGACCTGCGGCGGGCCTTGCAGGAGTTTCAGGCGGATAGACCTGATCGTTGCCCACCTGGTAGACTGTTTGTTCCTGATGATTGGACCAGTAGAGTCATTTCTGAGGTTCATTCTTCTGCGTTGGCAGGTCATCCTGGAATCTTTGGTACCAGGGATTTGGTGGCGGGGTCCTTCTGGTGGCCTTCCCTGTCTCGAGATGTGCGAGGCTTCGTGCAGTCTTGTGACGTTTGTGCTCGGGCCAAGCCTTGTTGTTCTCGGGCTAGTGGATTGTTGTTGCCCTTGCCTATCCCGAAGAGGCCCTGGACGCACATCTCGATGGATTTTATTTCGGATCTTCCTGTTTCTCAGAAGATGTCTGTCATCTGGGTGGTGTGTGATCGTTTCTCTAAGATGGTCCATTTGGTTCCCCTGCCTAAGTTGCCTTCTTCTTCCGAGTTGGTTCCTCTGTTTTTTCAAAATGTGGTCCGTTTGCATGGTATTCCGGAGAATATCGTTTCTGACAGAGGTACCCAATTCGTGTCTAGATTTTGGCGAGCATTCTGTGCTAGGATGGGCATAGATTTGTCTTTCTCGTCTGCTTTCCATCCTCAGACTAATGGCCAGACCGAGCGGACGAATCAGACCTTGGAGACATATTTGAGGTGTTTTGTGTCTGCAGATCAGGATGATTGGGTTGCTTTTTTGCCTTTAGCGGAGTTTGCCCTCAATAATCGGGCCAGTTCTGCCACCTTGGTGTCTCCCTTTTTCTGTAATTCGGGGTTTCATCCTCGATTTTCTTCTGGTCAGGTGGAATCTTCGGATTGTCCTGGAGTGGATGCTGTGGTGGAGAGGTTGCATCAGATTTGGGGGCAGGTAGTGGACAATTTGAAGTTGTCCCAGGAGAAGACTCAGCTTTTTGCCAACCGCCGGCGTCGGGTTGGTCCTCGGCTTTGTGTTGGGGACTTGGTGTGGTTGTCTTCTCGTTTTGTCCCTATGAGGGTTTCTTCTCCCAAGTTTAAGCCTCGGTTCATCGGCCCGTACAAGATATTGGAGATTCTTAACCCTGTGTCCTTCCGTTTGGACCTCCCTGCATCTTTTTCTATTCATAATGTTTTTCATCGGTCATTATTGCGCAGGTATGAGGTACCGGTTGTGCCTTCCGTTGAGCCTCCTGCTCCGGTGTTGGTTGAGGGCGAGTTGGAGTACGTTGTGGAAAAAATCTTGGACTCCCGTGTTTCCAGACGGAGACTCCAGTATCTGGTCAAATGGAAGGGATACGGTCAGGAGGATAATTCTTGGGTGACTGCCTCTGATGTTCATGCCTCCGATTTGGTCCGTGCCTTTCATAGGGCTCATCCTGATCGCCCTGGTGGTTCTGGTGAGGGTTCGGTGCCCCCTCCTTGAGGGGGGGGTACTGTTGTGAAATTGGATTTTGGGCTCCCCCGGTGGCCACTGGTGGAATTGAACTGGTGTGCATCATCCTTTCTGTTCACCTGTTTCCATCAGGATGTGGGAGTCGCTATTTAGCCTTGCTCCTCTGTCACTTCCATGCCGGTCAACATTGTAATCAGAAGCCTTTCTGTGCATGTTCCTGCTGCTAGACAACTCCCAGCTAAGTTGGACTTAGTCCTTGTTTGTTTTTGCATTTTGTTCCAGTTCACAGCTGTAGTTTCGTTTCTGTGTCTGGAAAGCTCTTGTGATCTGAAATTGCCACTCTGATGTTATGAGTTAATACTAGAGTCTTAAAGTAATTTCAGGATGGTATTTTGATAGGGTTTTCAGCTGACCATGAAAGTGCCCTTTCTGTCTTCCTGCTATCTAGTAAGCGGACCTCAATTTTGCTAAACCTATTTTCATACTACGTTTGTCATTTCATCTAAAATCACCGCCAATATTTGTGGGGGCCTCTGTCTGCCTTTCGGGGAAATTTCTCTAGAGGTGAGCCAGGACTATATTTTCCTCTGCCAGGATTAGTTAGTCCTCCGGCCGGCGCTGGGCGTCTAGGGATAAAACGCAGGCTACGCTACCCGGCTACTGTTAGTTGTGCGGCAGGTTTAGTTCATGGTCAGTTTAGTTTCCATCCTTCCAAGAGCTAGTTCTTATGTTTGCTGGGCTATGTTCTCTTGCCATTGAGAACCATAACAATCTCCGCTTCATCTTGCCCTTGAGATAGGGCTATCAAAGCTTTTTCAGCTTGAATCTCCAAATTAGATTCCTCATAAAGCAACCCTAAAGCCAGGAAAAACGCATCCACATTGAGCAACGCAGGATCCCCTGGTACCAATGAAAATGCCCAATTTTGAGGGTCACCTCGCAGCAAAGAGATTACAATCTTAACCTGCTGGACAGGATCTCCTGAGGAGTGAGGTCTGAGAGAAAGGAATAATTTACAATTATATTTGAAATTCAAAAACCGAGATCTATCTCCGGAAAACACCTCTGGTGTAGGGATTTTAGGTTCAGAAATAGGAGCATGTATAACAAAATCTTGTAAATTTTGAACCTTCGTAGCAAGATTATTTAAACCTGCAGCCAAACTCTGAGGATCCATCTTTAAACAGGTGAGCTCAGAGCCATTCAAGGATTATAAGGAGAGAAAGGCAAAGGCTGTAATTAAAGCTGAAATACAACTGATCCAACTATGGAGCAAGAATAGAGGAAAAAGGGGGAAAAAAAAAATTTTTTTACAGACTTCTTTTTTCTCTCCTTTCTTCTGCCAATTAGTTTAACACAGGCCGGTCATACTGTCATGGTTCCCAATGGCAAGGGAACGTAAGAAACATATAAGTAACGAACGAGCTCTCGGGTGATGGAAACTCGAGTTGGCCGTGAGCTAAATCTACCACACAACTAACAGTAGCCAGGGAGCATACCTACGGCTTCCTATATGCCACGCGCCAGCCGGACGACTAACTACGCCTGGTAGAGGAAGAAACAGACCTGGCTTACCTCTAGGGAAATACCCCAAAAGATGATAGCAGCCCCCCACATGTAATAACGGTGAATTAAGAGGAAAAGACATACACAGTATGAAAGTAGATTTAGCAAAGAGAGGTCCACTTACTAGATAGCAGAAGGATACAAAAGAGGTCTTCACGGTCAACTGAAAACCCTTTCAAAAACCATCCTGAAATTACTTTAAGACTCCTGTGTCAACTCATGACACAGGAGTGGCAATTTCAGCCCGCAAGAGCTTCCAGCTACAGAGAATTACAAAAACTGCAAACTGGACAAAAGATACAAAACAAAAGGACAAAGTCCACTTAGCTGATCAGCAGACTAGTAACAGGAACATGCAACCGAAGGCTCTGGTTACAATGATGACCGGCAAGGAAATGACTGGAGAGCAAGGCTAAATAGGAAACTCCCAAACACTGATGGAAGCAGGTGAACAGAAGCAGCAAAGTGCAAACAAGTCACCAGTACCACCAGCAACCACCAGGGGAGCCCAAAAAGCGGATGCACAACAGTTTTAATACTGACCGCCTAGTAATCTGTCCTATCCTTTCCTATTTAGCTAGAGTGGCCTCTTTTTCAAAATCCTGTTTTCTACCTGCGTGTGTCTATTCTTCTCCTACTCACAGTCATTATTCGTGGGGGGCTGCCTATCCTTTGGGGGTCTGCTCTGAGGCAAGATAGCATTCCTATTTCCATCTATAGGGGTATTTAGTCCTCCGGCTGTGTCGAGGTGTCTAGGGTTTGTTAGGCACACCCCACGGCTACTTCTAGTTGTGGTGTTAGTTCAGGATTTGTGGTCAGTACAGGTTCCACCGACTCCAGAGAAAGTTTTCATGCGGCTCCAAGGTCACCGGATCATAACACCTTACATATTATTGAGTCTTTTCTATCCTTTTACTTAAATTTAAAGGAAATCTGTTCACCCCCTGGGATGTATTTGAGCTATTTTTATGGGAAAACCGGTAATAGAAATGATAAAATAGTCCTACGTATATGCCTCATATTAGTGGTTTTGTTGTTGAGAAATGTTATCTTCTTTCCGTATGATAATGATTTCTCTCAGGCTCTGGGGAGTGCGGTGCCTGGAAGAAACACCTGCCTGCTATCTTCATTGTAATAATACCCACTTCCCATGCACGTCAGTTATGGCCCCGGAATCCTGCGCCCTGCACACCGTCAAAAATCCATACCTCTTCCTCCATTCTTTGGGCACTGCATTCAGAGATCTTCTGCCCAGGCGCGGGCAACTTCAGCTCAAGTGACTTCCCAGGTGCATGCCTATAAGTAGCTCTCCCCACTTCCTCCGTTCATAGTCATCACTATGTACACATGGTTCCTAGCGATGACTATGTGGGGAGAAGTGGGGAGAGCATCCTATCGGAGCACACGCCGGAGGTCACAGTGACTTGTTGGCACCTGCACAAAAGAACCCTGATGAAGTGCCCATAGAAGGGAGGAAGAGGTTTGGATTTTTAATGGAGTGCACGGCGAAGGCGCGGGATTCCGGCACCATAACTGATGTGCAATGGAGGGAGGTAATATTACAATGTAGACAGGAGGCAGGTATTTCTTCCAGGCACTGCACACCCTGGAGCCTGAAAGAAATCATTAGCATACAGAAATAATATAACATTTCTCAACAAGACCGTTAATATTAGACAAACAGGTTGAACAAGTTTAACATTTCTATCTCCTGTATGCCCATATTAATAGGTTATATACATCCCAGGGTGTTACAGATTCCCTTTAAGAAATTCATTATTGTATTTGAAAAACTGAATCATTACATGACATGTTCGATTGCAGTATAGATAGAAATGAGCCAGTGTTGCAGGCTTAATTTCCTCCTCGGACAATCGGCAGGCCCCAATTTGCATGAGTTCTACTGCCTCAATAGAATGAAAGGTGCAACTCAGTAAACACCCTGAAAGGTTTTTTTTTATCCTTAAGATTTCTGTACAAATGCACTGCCAGTGATATGGCCTCATCCAGGGACAATGGGGAGAAACTAAAAGTCATCATATCTCTTATCTGACTATTATGACCCTGGGAAAATTGAGTACAGAAAGTTGGGTCATTCCAGGAGATCTTCACTGTCTAGAATCTGAACTGAGAGCAGTACTCCTTCACAAAACATTTTCCCTGAAATAACCTGCGGATCATTGATTCAGCAACAGTAACTTTATTGGGGTCATCATAAATGAGCCCAACAGCAGAGAAATAAGCGGCTTCTGAGGAAAGCACTGAGGATTTCCACAAAGCAACAACATAACAATACCCAATCATTGACTCTCACATGAAAAAAAAAATAGAAAACTTACAAACTTATGTCAGTCCCCATCAAAACAAACAGGCAAATTTTCCTTAGGCTCAGAAGTTGGTTTTAGGTTTTAAACATACATGACGGTGGTTAATACATCCTGATATTGCTGCTTAATATCTTCCACCTCCAATGACAAGGACCGCAATTGCATGATCAAGGGGCCCTCAATGTTCATGATGGCTACTCCGTGTTAGGGTTGGCGGAAAGCACTGAATATATACATTGCAGACCAAAAGTTTGGATACATCTTCTCATTTAAAGATTTTTCTGTATTTTCATGACTATGAAAATTGTACATTCACACTGAAGGCATCAAAACTATGAATTAACACATGTGGAATTATATACTTAACAAAAAAGTGTGAAACAACTGAAATTATGTCTTAAATTCTAGGTTCTTCAAAGGAGCCACCTTTTGCTTTGATGACTGCTTTACATACTCTTGGCATTCTCTTGATGAGCTTCAAGAGGTAGTCAACGGGAATGGTTTTCACTTCACAGGTGTGCCCTGTCAGGTTTAATAAGTGGGATTTCTTTCCTTATAAATGGGGTTGGGACCATCAGTTGGGTTGTGCAGAAGTCTGGTGGATACACAGCTGATAGTCCTACTGAATAGACTGTTAGAATTTGTATTATGGCAAGAAAAAAGCGGCTAAGTAAAGAAAAACGAGTGGCCATCATTACTTTAAAAAATGAAGTTCAGTCAGTCCGAAAAATTGGGAAAACTTTGAAAGTGTCCCCAAGTGCAGTTGCAAAAACCATCAAGCGCTACAAAGAAACTGGCTCACATGAGGACCACCCCAGGAAAAGAAGACCAAGAGTCACCTCTGCTTCTGAGGATAAGTTTATCCGAGTCACCAGCCTCAGAAATTGCAGGTTAATAGCAGATCAGATTAGAGACCAGGTCAATGCCACACAGAGTTCTAGCAGCAGACACATCTCTACAACAACTGTTAGGAGGTGACTTTGTGCAGCAGGCTTTCATGGTAAAATAGCTGCTAGAAAACCAATGCTAAGGACTTTGAACAAGCAGAAGAGACTTGTTTGGGCTAAAGAACACAAGGAATGGGCATTAGACCAGTGGAAATCTGTGCTTTGGTCTGACGAGTCCAAATTTGAGATCTTTAGTTCCAACCACCGTGTCTTTGTGCGATGCAGAAAAGGTGAACGGATGGTCTCTACATGCCTGGTTCCCACCGTGAAGCATGTAGGAGGAGGTGTGATGGTGTGGGGGTGCTTTGCTGGTGACACTGTTGGGGATTCATTCAAAATTGAAGGCATACTGAACCAGCATGGCTACCACAGCATCTTGCAGCAGCATGCTATTCCATCTGATTTGCATTTAGTTGGACCATCAATTATTTTTCAACAGGACAATGACCCCAAACACACCTCCAGGCTGTGTAAGGGCTATTTGACCAAGAAGGAGAGTAATGGGGTGCTACGCCAGATAACCTGGCATCCACAGTCACCAGACCTAAACCCAATCGAGATGGTTTGGGGTGAGCTGGACCGCAGAGTCAAGGCAAAAGGGCCAACAAGTGCTAAGCCTCTCTGGGAACTCCTTCAAGATTGTTGGAAGACCATTCCCGGTGACGACTTCTTGAAACTCATCAAGAGAATGCCAAGAGTGGGCAAAGCAGTCATCAAAGCAAAAGGTGTCTCCTTTGAAGAACCTAGAATTTAAGACATATTTTCAATTGTTTCACACTTTTTTGTTAAGTATATAATTCCACATAACGTTCATAGTTTTGATGCCTTCAGTGTGAATGTACAATTTTCATAGTCATGAAAATACAGAAAAATCTTTAAATGAGAAGATGTGTCCAAACTTTTGGTCTGAACTATATGTATTTGGTGCGTTCCTCCAACCCTAACACGGAGTAGCCATCATGAACATTGTGAGCCCCCTGATCATGCAATTGCGGTCCTTGTCATTGGAGGTGGAAGATATTAAGCAGCAATATCAGGATGTATTAACCACTGCTATGTATGTTTAACACCTAAAACCAACTTCTGAGCCTAAGGAAAATGTGTTTGTTTGTTTTGATGGGGACTGACGTAAGTTTGTAAGTTTTCTAATTTTTTTTCATGTTGCTTGGATTTTCATCTCCATCCTCTTTCATCAGGAAGTGAGAGTCAATGATTGGGTATTGTTATGTTGTTGCTTTGTGGAAATCCTCAGTGCTTTCCTCAGAAGCCGCTTATTTCTCTGCTGTTGGGCTCATTTATGATGACCCCAATAAAGTTACTGTTGCTGAATCAATGATCCGCAGGTTATTTCAGGGAAAATGTTTTGTGAAAGAGTACTGCTCTCAGTTCAGATTCTAGACAGTGGAGATCTCCTAGAATGACCCAACTTTCTGTACTCAATTTTCCCAGGGTCATAATAGTCAGATAAGAGATATGATGACTTATAGTTTCTCCCCATTGTCCCTGGATGAGGCCATATCACTGGCAGTGCATTTCTACAGAAATCTTAAGGATAAGAAAACCTTTCAGGGTGTTTTACTGAGTTGCACTTTTCATTCTATTGAGGCAGTAGAACTCATAATTTGGGGCCTGCTGATTGTCCGAGGAGGAAATTAAACCTAATTAAACCTTGGCTATTGGACCAAGAAGGAGAGTGATGGGGTGCTACGCCAGATGACCTGGCCTCCACAGTCACCAGACCTGAATCCAATCGAGATGGTTTGGGGTGAGCTGGACCACAGAGTGAAGGCAAAAGGGCCAACAAGTTCTAAGCATCTCTGGAATGCCAAGAGAGTGCAAAGCAGTCATCAAAGCAAAAGGTGGCTACTTTGAAGAACCTAGAATATAAGACATATTTTCAGTTGTTTCACACTTTTTGTTAAGTATATAATTCCACATGTGTTAATTCATAGTTTTGATGCCTTCAATGTGAATGTACAATTTTCATAGTCATTAAAATTCAGAAAAATCTTTAAATGAGAAGATGTGTCCAAACTTTTGGTCTGTACTGTATATATGAGACAGTAGGTGCGTTCGCAACCCGGGGTCCACTGTGCAGTAGAGAAACCTGCTGCCAGTAACAGGCGGTACTATATGGCGGTATAAGCGAACTCTGTTACTTCACAGATTCACTACGAAAAGAGAACGCTATGTTCTGTTAACTTCACAGGAGATCACAGGTACCTAATAGAGCCAACAGTTGTCATGCAGTCAGAATAGCACACAGCAACTCCTCTCCGGTAGAGCCGGAATTCTAATGGCTATACGCCAGCCCTGAATCCACATACACAAAACTCCTCACTGGAGGTGCTGGTATTCTAGGGGCTTATTTCAGCCAAACCCTGACCACATACAACCATGACCACACTGGCTCTGAGCCCATAACATAGGTTTGATACTAGCACATGGCCGTGCGGCCATGCAAACCTTTTATAGTTATAGCACTCAAGGACCTTCCTAGTGGTCCAACAGTAACCGCTTCAGGACCTGCACATGTGACCCTCGACTTTCAATGGGAGGTCGTCCCGTGGGCATGCCCAGTATGGGAAAAGCAGGACTTAGTCCCAGAAAGATCTGCTCGCTGCTGATCAGTACTGGCTACAAAGGTAGAGCCTGGAAGAACAGTAGTAACCAGTCGCCCATTATCAGCCTGAGTCAGACGCTGGGACCAAGATGGTTCGAGATTCCCCCTGTGCAGAGGGGGGAACTCGACACCTAACATTGAGTGGCTGGTCATAATGATATGACTGCACAAGCACACTGGCAGTGAATAAAGGAAAGATCCCAGAAAGAGTAAATTAAATTTCAATGTTCCAAACAAAGAATAAATCGAGCACTGTTAACAAAAATACTGCCAACTGGGTAATGATAAACAGAAAACAGCAAAGTAAAAATCTTTAGCTGGAATCTCACAGATTGGCTACAATCATCAATAAAATATCAGAACATCCAAATGAAACTATCACCAGAAGGAAGCACCAGCAGAGTTACAGAATATAAAGTTGCACCCAAAAAGGGATAGGATGACAAATTAAAACACCTCTGTTAAACTAAGCAGACTGCAGTCAGAAAAGCAGAACCCAAACACCCAGAGAAAAAGTGTGTGTCCTGTGCCTAGGCAGAAAGAGAAACCAACCACATAATACAACAGAGCAAATCCAATGGCATGACAGAATGCACATAATATATTACCTAGTGGTGAGTAGTAGTTTACAATAAAATTTGAACTTTTATATTTATACTACCATATATACTCAAGTATAAGGTGACCCGAGTATAAGCCTAGACCCCTAATTTTGCTACAAAAAACTGGGAAAACAATGACTCGAGTATAAGCCTAGGGTGGGAAATGCAGCAGCTATTGGTAAATTTCAAAAATAAAAATAGATATCAATAAAAGTAAAATTAATTGAGACATCAGTAGGTTAAGTGTTTTTGAATATCCATATTGAATCAGGAGCCCCATATTATGCTCCATACAAAATAAACCAAATATAATGCTCCATAAAGTTTATGATGGGCCCCATAAAACGCTCCATACAAAATACACCCCATATAATGCTCCATAAAGTTTATGATGAGCCCCATAAGATGTTTCAAACAAAATACACCCATATAATGCTCCATAAAGTTTATGATGGGCCCCATAACATGCTTCATACAAAAATAAGCCCCATATAATGCTGCACAAAGGTTGATTATAGCCCCATAAGATGCTCCATATAAACATTTGCCCCATACAATGCTGCATAAAGGTTGATTATGGCCTCATAAGAGGCTCCATAGAATATTATGCCCCATATGCTGCTGCGATTAGAAAAAAATTACATGCTCACCTCTTGTCCTGAGCAGGCGGGGACACCTGCACTTGCGATATTCACCTGTCCCCGTTCCACCGCCATGCGCCACTGTGTCTTACGGGTCTCTGCAGTGACTGTTCAGGCAGAGGGCGAGCACTAAAAACATCATCGCGCCCTCTGACCTGAATGTCACAACCAGAGGATGCGGAAGACTGAGCCTGGCGGTGGAACGGAGACAGGTGAATATCGCAATGCTCATCCTCCTCCATCATACTCACCCTCCCGGTGCGGTCCCTGGCAGCTTCTCCGATGCGATGGTCTCTGGCGCCAGCATCTTGTTCCTGTGTTCAGCGGCCACTGGTACTGCTCATTAAAGTAATGAATATGTGCTCCACCCTTATGGGAGTGGAGTTGTGTCCATATTAATTACATGTCATGCCGTTCTGTCTGTATCTAGTTTTCGATGTGACAATGCATGTCTTTGCTTTAACCCTTTGCTCCTTTCCCTCTAATTGAACAGGGATACTGTTGGCTGTTATCTGTATAGAGTCTTTTCAGTTCCCTGCCCTGCTGCATAGCCGTACATGGGTGATTAGCTCTTTGCTCTGTGCGGTCCCTGGTTGCTGCTGTGGAAGCTGTCCATGGGTTGTGAGGTCATTTGCAGCTGGTGCATGACTTTCCACATGTGTCAGGGCATGCAGTCACAGCCAGGTGCCCTGAGCCTCAGTTCCTGCACTGATTGTGCAGTAATGGTTTCTGTTTGTGCTAAGGGCGTGCGTGGCCACACCTCCTCTGCTTTTATCAGGGTTAGTGTGTGTACTTGAAATGTTGTCCCCAGCCAATTGCTGAGGGGCAGCTCCTATATAAAGTTCCCCTGCCCTTTGGGTGGGGCCTGAGCTACTCACAAAACTCCTGAACTTTGCTATGTGTGTTTGTGTTCCTGCACATCTCCTGTCTATGTTTTGGCACCAAAGTCCTTGCGGTATATCCAGGCCCGAATCCTTGATCCTGTACCTGACCCTGTCTGAACTGTATCTGCTGTGTTATGATCCTCGAATCCCTCTGCGTCTGGAGCCTCGCACCCAGTGACTTTGAGTCTCTTGTAACCGGTGTTTGTGCTGAGCATCTACTACTCTGTGCTTTGGCTACAATGCGGTGCTAGCTCCTGGCAGGCCAAGCAATCCTGCGGTTCTAGCACCATCCCGCTTGAGTTCCTTCCTAGGTCTGATGCCCGAAGCCTGACGACCGCAGTCTGGAACCTGATGACTGCTGCCTGGAGCTTGGAGCCTGATGACTGTGGTGGTGCCTGTAGGTTGTGTCAGATGTCCTGAACCGAATGACTCCTGTCTGATGTCTGCCGGTGACCCTGGGTCCAGATGTCCTGATGTCTTGTCTGTACCCTGATGTCCTGCCTGCGTCCTGATGACCTTGTGTACCCTGATGTCCTGATGTCCTTCTGGTGTCTGATGTCCTGATGTAACTGATGCCCTGGGCTGCCACGCCAGTGTCCCAGCTGATGACCTGGGTTGTCACGCCAGTGTCCCAGATGTCTATCCGGTATTACTGATGTCCTGATGCCCTGCCTGAGTCCTGATGTCCTGATATCCTTCCTGTGTCCGATGTCCTGATGTAACTGATGCCCTGGGCTGCCATGCCAGTGTCCCAGCCGATGACCTGGGCTGCCGCTTCAGTGTCCCAGATGTCTATCCGGTATTCCTGATGTCCTGCCTGTGTCCTGATGTCCTGATGTCCTTCCTGTGTCCAGATGTCCTGATGTCCTGTCTGCACCCTGATGTCTTGCCTGTGTCCTGATGACCTTGTGTACCCTGATGTCCTGCCTGTGTCTTGATATCCCGCCTATGTGTGCCTAGGTGATCCATTGGTGCCTTGGGGTCCACTGGGTGGTACCCTTCTGGTGGTGTGAAATCGGGAGCCTCACATCATTATGTTTTGTTTAATTACTGTGTGACTTTACTTTAGAACTTAAAGATCCATAGAGCAACTATTAAGGTGCATATTGAATCAAGAAGTGTTAGGCTTTTAAAACGTTATAACTTTATTAATATACAAAAACTACACACAATAAAACACAAAGTAAAACAATGCCTCATCAACTTGAAAAATTTTTTGAAAACTTTTTTTAAAATATTATGGCAGAAAAAGGCAGCAAAATGCAGAAAAATTCAAAGGCTAGCAGGAGCAAACGGTAATAATGAAATTTCTATAGTTAAATTTAATCTGACCCAATAGTTCAATATAGTATGGTTACATAGTTGGGTAAATACCGCTAGAATTTATCATGTCCTTTAATAGTATTTGATGTAATAGAAATATATTGCAGCACCTTATCAGTACACTAATACCCAAGCTTTCAATATTATGAAGTTTAAAAGGTTCTTACAGGACAGCTGCAGTTACCCAATTTTGTAACATATAAAAATGGACTAACACAGTAATTGTGCTCAGCAACACAGTATTAAGTCAGAGCACTATGCATAGATTTCAGCAGTAGGTTTCTGAAAAACAAATGCAGACAAGCCGGCCTTTAAGTCACACAATGCAATGCAATCTCCATGTGCACCTGTAAGGCAGCAGCTAAATTCCTTTAGTATACATCATAACAACAACGAACACCAGTGAATTCAAGGCGTCACTTTGCCAATGTAAAATAAGTCTTGCAAAGACAAGATCCGCTGCTAATCAGTACATGGCATATGCGAATGGAAAAAATAAACAAAAACTACAAAAATACATATTACCTGGCAGTATAATGCGATGCTATGCTTCCTGCTGCCAGCCACGTGAGGCACACCAGTCTCTGCCTAACCCCGACACGTGTTTCGCAACAGCTTCCTCTTGAAAGCTCGGGTATTAGTGTACTGATAAGGTGCTGCAATATATTTCTATTACATCAAATACTATTAAAGGACATGATAAATTTTAGCGGTATTTACCCAACTATGTAACCATACTATATTGAACTATTGGGTCAGATTAAATTTAACTATAGAAATTTCATTATTACCGTTTGCTCCTGCTAGCCTTTGAATTTTTCTGCATTTTGCTGCCTTTTTGTGCCATAATATTTTAAAAAAAAATTTCAAAAAATTTTTCAAGTTGATGAGGCATTGTTTTACTTTGTGTTTTATTGTGTGTAGTTTTTGTATATTAATAAAGTTATAACGTTTTAAAAGCCTAACACTTCTTGATTCAATATGCACCTTAATAGTTGCTCTATGGATCTTTATGTTCAACAGTTGATTGGAGTGTAGCCCATCCCTTGGCTTGGTGAGATGGGTTTGGGTCATATGTTTACACGTGACTTTACTTTAGTAAACTTTATGTTTTAACCAATGGTGTAATTCAAAAATACAACTTGTCTATTATGATTCTATTAAATGATTCTATTAAAAATTCTCTATAAATGTGTGGAAGGTTTTTGAAAATTTCACCTTGTAACCATGAATTGTGAATTTCATTAATTTAATTTCCTATTTTAAAAAAATAGAGCTAATGATTTAGCGACATGGTAATCTTCTGTTCCCTTATGGTCATAGAAATGTAGATAACCTCATTTGAATGCATTTACAAAGAATCCATGAACATTTGTTGAATATTGTTATGAGACACAGATGTCATTTTAGCAGTAGCCAAGGATATGCGCACACAACATATTTTCAAGCGGGTAATTCATAATCCACCTGAAAATGTGCTAAATAAATGCTAAAAAAATGAACATACGCACTTATGTTGAAAAAAACTACTTGCCAAGCAAATGATCAGCATTTTGATCTTTTTATTGCTTCAGATTTCCAAAGACACAAAGTAGTTAAAAGAAGTGACCTTACCCATCTTTAGGCAGCTCCTGCTTAAAGGCAACTCCCTTGTTTATGGAATAAAAAAAAAACAGCAGCTAAAGGCGTCACAACAAAATGCTCAGAGAACAACCAAAATGACAAAAAAATGCTTGTGGACAAAACTAAATGCAGTGTCCTGAAGCATGTTCAAAAAAGTTAGTGGGTTCGCACATATGTAAAAGACTTCACTAGACTGCTAAAATTTATCAACTGGACTTTTAAAAGTTATCAATATATAACATAAGCATGTCAGTAAATCTAATGCTGAATTTTAATCATAAAAATTAAAGAAATGTTCACAAAACAGACATTTCCCTGGTATTTCAGCATGAAAATCCATATTCATCCTGCCTTAATTTATTACAATCCTGTGCATGCATGCACATGACCATGCAGGGCCCCATCAGAGCCAGAAGTACCTTCCTGGCATTTCACTGCACTTGTTAATAGCAAGCACTGGGACTAGAACAAGACAGGGGGACAGTGAGGAGTGGAGGGGGTGGAAAGGTGAGTGGTATATTTTTTACTTTTAACTACTTGATGACCATTTAAGTTTCAATGAAATGGTGGCCATTTTGTAAAATTCATGTAGTATTCAATTAAACACATTATTGTATCCCTACAAGTAAGGTCAAAATGAAAGTTTATGAAAGAAGTCATATCACACAAATGGTAACCAACATTAGAGAATAACCTTAAGATGATCGTACACATTGCAATAATGTTGGAATAACCCACTGACATCAGTCAACTGTCGAATGTGGTTCCCTAGGACTCATGAGCGCTCGGCCAAGCTAGGAGTCAGGAGAGATAGCAGACTGCTGAGCAAGCATTTGGCAGACAATTATCTAAAGTGCATGACCATCGTTACATATTATTCTTTTGTATTAAAATAATTAAAGTCAGATGCGAGCATTAGCAGAACTAAGTTTAATACATAGCTCAAGTTCAATATTTCATTGTTTCAAGTAACAATAACCTAAAAGGGTTATCTACACATTATTTCAATTTATTAAATGTTTGTTCAAAGTCAATGAAATAACTGAATGGCCGATAATGCGAATATCAGCTTAGATGAATCCGCACCTTTCATACAGACTTTATCAATGGCAGTAGATTATGAATTGTCTCAAGAACACGCTATACAGTCATGTATCTCTGAAGGGCAGATGACCCAAATGAATGCAAATCGAATTAGGTTTCCTCTCAGAGACTTTAATACCATAAATGAGAAAGAGCATTCATCACAAATAACTAGGGATTGTATACTAAAGTGCTTGAAAAAAATCAATATAGTTTCAGCTGCTTTAGGCCTATAAATGTAAATGAGAACAGATATAAAGCTGATATACACTAAAGAAAGGTTATTGAGAGAGCAACACATAACACTAAGAAATCAATTGAATAAACTTGAAAAATGATTCAGATAGAGTAGATATGAACATGGAAAATCAATCATATAATTTAAAGAATAAACAGCTTGAACCTCACAAATCTCCCTTATGGTTTTAGAGTGCGGGATTTTTAATTTAGCACTGATATAATGCCAGGCTATGAGAATCTGCAGATGGTGGAGACCAGGAGGAAAATCAATTCATTCTTGTTCTATGGTCTTAAGGGGTATTTGATATTTACAGCAAGGCAGCATGATCCTTGTATAAATTTACATTTTAAGAGATAAAGGGCCTCTGTATTTTGTCTTGTTATTGCTAATAGAAACTGTCGACTTTTATTCTGTCCACTTCGACAGAAACGTAGCTGTCTTTGTGTTGGTGTGTTTCTAAGGCAATTTCTGCCTTTTTTCTTGATATCCAAGTCTAGCCTAGTGTTTTTTCCATTGAGAGCCAATTGAGGTGGCATAATTGCATCAGGGCTCTAGAAATATACCTTGCAATTCGAAAAGGAAAAAAAAAGTAAAACTAAAAACACTTGCAGACAAGTTCATTTACCTGTTGTTTGGAGATTTAGAGGTTAAGAAAATGTGACAAGGTACAAGTAAATGTGTATGTAAATTCTGCTACATTTCATTGGTCTTGTAATCGTTTATTCAGGTTTTCTTAGGATCTGAATTGGCGCACTTTACAATGCCTGGAATTGAAATTAAATGGAAAAATACTGTCAGGTTCAGTGATTAAAATATGTTCTTGGAAATGTAGATCTGTGATAATCTCTGTTTCCTGTTAGATAAAATGTACTGAGTATTTAGATCATTTGAATGATTTTCGGTGGTTTATTTGCCTAATAGAAATGGATATCATTGTGTTTCACTTGTCTTTCTGGTGGCTCACTTGATCCCCGACAGAAAACACAAGCAAAGCTCCTAAGCCTTAAACAGAACATGTAGGAACCGGGTATTAAGATTCTCAAATTAAGAACTGCTGAAGACTGGGATCTTTGAAGCCAACTTTAACTACATTTCATCCTATTTGTATTATATTCAAAAGGTATATGGAATCATTTTTATTATTATTATTATTATTATTATTATTATTATTATTATTATTAATAATAACAACATACAATTTAATTATTTTTATTTGGATAATGTTAGAAATGAAGAAGCTAGAAACATTTTTTTTTTTTCGGGATGAATATAAAAATATCAGAAAATACAGAGAAGAAAAAATAGAGAACAATAAAGGCATAAAGGTGCGTTTTAAAAAATACAAAGAAATAATGAATCCCTTAAAGACAAGGTGTTTTTAGTTTTTGCACTGGTTTTCCACCCCTTTTTCTAAGAGCCATAATTTTTGTTTTGTTAAAATAGTTGGAAAAGGGTTTGCTTTTTTTATGGAATAAATTGTACCTTTGATGTCACCATCCATTTATATCATGCAGTGTACTAGAAAGTGAGAAAAAATTACAAGGGGGGAGAAATTGAAAAAATCAAACGCAATTCTGCAATTGTTCACAAGGTCATTATACAATAAAAATGACCTGGTAATATAATCATCTAGGTCAGTTTTATTGTGATGATGCCAAACATGAATATTTATATTTTTTTAATTCAAGTGTAAAAAAAAAATCAAAAATTAAAAATAAATTGGTTTGTTTTTGCCATTTTCTCAGACCAATAATGTTTTCATTTTTCGGTTAATAGACCTGTATGATAGCTTACTTTTGTTTGTCATTTACATTTTTATAGACATTTGATAGCTTTTTATTGCTTTTTTTTACAACAACCCAAGAAATACTGGAGTTTCAGTTAGTTTTTACTGTTTTTCCTTTTACTGTATGAGATCAATATTTTTATATTTTATTAGATTGATCTATTTTGCATGCAGCAATATTTTTTATATTCAGTATATATTTGCAATTTATGTCTTAAAGGTGCCGTACAATAAAGAATGTATAAGCGGTTAAAAATTAGTCCACCACCCACTTAAAAATATTAATGACCAATGTGACTTAAATGCTATTATTGTGTTCAGAAACAGCCTATAATTTTAATATTCCTAAGTACTTGATGTTATAGAGAGCATCATGATTTGAAGTCATCTGCTTCACTGATTTTTTTTATATTTGATTTGAATAATAAATATGCCTATTCTATGCCTTTAATTGATCCGAAAAGTAGTGTAAAACTCTAAGGTCTCCAAGGCCTGTATTGATATCCTTTCAAGATCTTCAAAGCAAACATAGCCTAAGAAATGTCAAAGTGACCATGACATATCTTGCTAGTTGGAATCGAATAGTAATGGGTGGTAACCAACAACCTGTCTAACTACAATCTTCACTAACAAACTAATAGTTTAGTAGTTTTTAAGATTTAAAGTAAACATAATTCCATCAAGTTCAACCTATAACAAAACATGTTGTTCCAAAGGAAGGCAAAAACTCCATAAAGAAAATGCCAATTTCGCCATATTATTAATTGCCCCATAATATTTCCAACTCAAGGTATGGCAATCAGACTAGTTCCCTTCATGAAAATCCCATCACAGAAGCTATTACCCATAAACTGTCACATTATATTTTTAAAGAAAGGCAACTAATCCATCCTTAAACTTTTAATGAATCAACTATTACAACATCATCTGGCAAAGAGTTTAATAATCTCATTGTTTGCACTAAAAAGAGTCACTGTCTGTGAGGATGATTAAACCATTTTTTTATCTAGATATAGAGAATGCCCTCTTGTCTTTGTTACAAACCTAGTTGTAAATAGATAATTAGAAAGATCTCTGTACCGTCCCTTCATACACACAGTGGGGAAAAAGTATTTAGTCAGCCACCAATTGTGCAGGTTCTCCCACTTAAAAAGATGAGAGAGGCCTGTAATTGACATCATAGGTAGACCACAACTATGAGAGTCAAAATGAGAAAACAAATCCAGAAAATCACCTTGTCTGATTTGGCAAGATTTATTTTGCAAATTATGGTGGAAAATAAGTATACGAGAACTTGCACAATTGGTGGCTGGCTAAATACTTTTTTCCCCACTGTATACACACTGTAATAATATCTAAATTAAGCCTTCAATTTTTAAAATTAAATAACTCACAAGTTTGATAACCTGTTTTGGTACTGCAGTTCACCCATTCCTTTGATAACTTTAGTGGCTTTTATTGCACATTCTCTAGTACAGCTATGTATTTCTTATAAACTGAAGTCCAGAATTGTACATAGTATTTTAAATATGGTCTGAAAAGTGATTTGTATACTATATATATATAGATATATTCATATATCAAATCCTATAGCCTACAAATATCCCTGTGAAAAAAATGAATTACTACTTATTATTATTATACATTTTTATAGCGCCATTTATCCATGGCGCTTTACATGTAAAAAGGGGGCAAATATAGACAAATACAATAAGCATGAGCAAAAAACAAGGCACTAACAGGTACAGAAGGAGGGAGGACCCTGCCCACGAGGGTTCACAATCTGCAGGGGATGGGAGAGGATACACTAGGAGAAGGTAGAGCTGGCCATACAGCGGTTCAATAGGTTGAGGATCACTGCAGGCTGTACACTTGTCAGAAGAGGTGAGTCTTCAGGTTCTTTTTGAAGGTTTCTATGGTAGGCGAGAGTCTGATGTGTTGGGGTAGAGAGTTCCAGAGTATGGGGGAAGCACGGGGGAAGTCTTGGATGCAGTTGTGGGAAGAAGAGATAAGAAGGGAGTAGAGAAGGAGATCTTGTGAGGATCAAAGGTTGCATGTAGGTAAGTACCGGGAGACCGTGTTGCAGATGTATGGAGGAGACTGGTTGTGGATGGCTTTGTATGTCAAAGTAAGGGTTTTGAACTGTAGCCTCCAGACGATAGGAAGCCAGTGAAAGGCTTGGCATAGGGTAAAGGCGGAATAGAGGGGAGACAGATAGATTAGTCGGGCAGCAGAGTGTAGGATGGATTGGAGTGGTGCCAGAGTGCTACAGGGGAGTCCAGAGAGTAGGAGTTTGCAGTAGTCAAGGCAGGAGATGATAAGGGTGTGCACTAGTGTTTTTGTGGTTTCATTGTCAAGAAATGCGTGGATCTGGGAAATATTTTTGAGTTTGAGACGGCAGTAAGAGGCAAGGTCTTGGAGATGTGGCTTGAAAGAACGGGCAGAGTCTAGGGTCACCCCGAGGCACCGAGCATGCGGGACTGGGGAAAGTGAGCAGCCATTGAAATTGATGGATAGGTCTGGTGGAGGGGTAGAGTTGTTAGGAGTCGAGTTCACGCCGCTGCACAGGGGGAATCTCGAACCATGTCTGCTGCGGTCTCTCATTCTGCATCAGCCGCAGTGGAGCCTGCTCAGCGGAGACGTCGGTCCCAGCATCTCTCTCAGTTTGATTCTGTGCAAAGGGTTACTGCTGCCTTTCCAGGCTCTGCCATTGTAGCCTGTACTGATCAGCGGTGAGCAGACGTCTCTGGGACTAAGTCCTGGTTTTCCCCTACTGAGCATGACCAAAGGAAGACCTCTCAGTGGAGGTCTGGGGTCACATGCTCAGATACTGCAGTAGCCCCTATTGGTCCACTAGGAAGGTCCTGAATTTGCTCAGTTACTGTAGCAGTTCTCATTGGTCCTCTAGGAAGGTCCTGAACTTGCTGCAGCTATAAAAGGTTCGCATGGCTGCACGGCCGTGCGCTAATATACACTTGTTTATGTGTGCGTTGTGAGTGAAAGTCATTCTTTAACCCTAGAATACATGACCATAAAAATCTACACTTTCACATACCTGGAGACTTTTAGGCCCATGTGCAAATAACATGGAATAACTCAAATAAAAATATATTTCAAAGTTTATTTGAAATTACAAAGTAAGGATGCATTCCCACTAGCGGTGCTGGGGTCTGCCAGGAGGGGATCCAAAATGGATCTGACCTCCTGGTGACCCCAGCTAGGGAGCGTACAGATACGCTCAGATTTCCTTTCCTGGACAAATACAACAACGCTTTCTTTTTTTTTCTCTTGGCTCTGGATGTTCCTGAAAATGTATACCACATCGGATCATAGCTTCCGTAGTTTGCCTTTGCAAGCATTTCGTGTTGCTTCGCTCCATCATGGTAGGCATTAAAAGTTCATAGCAAATTTCCATCAAGAATAGACATCTCTTATCCTTCCTGTTGGCATAGAATTCTGGATGAGTTTCACTATAAGGGCAATATAAGCATACAGTTCCTCTTTTGTTATATTTTTACATGTTTTTTTTATCTTACTGAAGCGATACATTTTCCTTCTAAGTTAGTACACAAAACTACCTCATCTACAATATCATTTGAAAAAAATGTACAGAAAACATCTCTTGTAATCACATGTAAACCTAGTACAGGCCTAAAAGGCCCCAGGTATGTGAATATGGGGTATTCCCAAAAAAGAGTTGTTATACCGAAAGGCCTGTAACATAAAAATATGTGAACAACTAGAAATTACTAAAAACTATATACCTCAGGAATACCTAGAGTTTCAGAATTCTAACTAAAGTAATCTTGCAGAAAATGGAAATCAATTAACCTAGCAGGCCTGCGAGGCCCCAGGTATTCGTTCTAGGGTTAATCATCCCCTCCCTTGTGTTTGAATGCTCGCGTAAGGAGGATGATTGTAATCTAGCGCCCAACTTGTTACCAACACTGGTACACAAACAGCGTCTATTACTGTGACCGCCAGTGCGGTGCCGTGTGCTGTCACCGCGCTTTCTAAACCCAAGTCTGGGTGGTTTGTGGCGTCGGCCAGTGCGGCACCACATGCACTCTCGTGCTACTTAATTATTATTTCTGTTGCGTGCGATACTGCAGCCCTGTGATGCAACAGGGTTCGCTTCTTTCACACAGGGTGTAGCTAACCCATGTGTGTATCCTCATTGTACCGACATAGTCCGTCATTGCTTAGCAGCAGGTTCCATCTCTGCACGGTGGACCCCGGGCTGCGAATGCACCTTATTCCTTTTCTCTAATTATTTGGTGCGTTCCTCTAGCCCTAACAAGAGTGAGATGGGGAAAGATGCTGAATTCTGTTTTGTCCAGAAAAGAAGGCCGAGATAGCAGACAGCCAGTGTGGGATTTTGGTGAGTAAGGAGGTGAGGTCAGGTCCAGATAGGTAGATCAGCATGTCATCGGCATAGAGGTGATACAGCAAACCGTGGAATTCTATGAGCTGTCCCAGGGTGAAGGTGTAAATGGAGAAGAGTAGAGGGTCCCAGAACTGAGCCTTGAAGGACAATGACAGACAAGGGGGTGAGGTGAGGAGGTAGTGTGGGCAAGGGAGACACTGAAAGTTCGGTCTGTTAGATATGACGAGATCCAGGATAGGGCCAAGTCTGTGATGCCAAGAGATGATAGAATCTGTAGCAGGAGGGAATGGTCCGCAGTGTCAAAGGCAGAATACAGGTCCAGGAGAAGGAGGACAGAATAGTGTCGCTTGCTCTTGGCAGTTAATAGGTCATTGGTGACTTTAGTTAGGGCAGTTTCAGTTGAGTGATGGGGTCAGAAGCTAGATTGTAACCAGTCAAAAAGGGAGCAGGAGGAGAGGTGGGAGGACAGTTCAAGATGGACATGCTGTTCCAGTAGTTTTTAGGCATAAGGGAGAAGAGATATTGGGCGATAGCTAGACAAAGAGGATGGGTTGAGGGAGGGCTTTTTGAGGATGGGTGTGATCTTGGCATGTTTGAAGGATGAGGGGAAGACACCAGTTGTGAGTGAGAGGTTGAAGGTGTGTTAGGGTTGGGATGAAGACTGTGGTGAGGTTAGGGATGAGGTGAGATGGGAGCGGATCAAGTGTGCAAGTGGTGATATATGATCTAGACAGGAGGGTGCAGAGCTGATCTTCTGTCGTGGTGGAGAAGCTGGTTTTGGAGGAACAGGGTTGAGCAGCTAAGAAGGGCATTGGGCGCTGCGGGGCAAAGCTTTCTCTGATTGTATGCATTTATTAATTTACAGAGTTTAGTATCATCTGAAAAAATTGAAATTTTTTTCTACATGGCCTCATCAAGGTCATTAATAACTATGTTTAAAAGAAGAGGGCCCAATACTAACCACTGTGGTACCCATTGATAACTTTGACCCAATTAGAGTGTGTCTTATTAATAGCCAGAATGGATTTCTTATCACTGAGTTAGTTGTTAACTCAGTTACACATATTTGTCCATAGTCCCATTTATGTGGCAATATATCAGACAACTTTGAAAAATACAGGTAGAGGACATATATGTCCGCACCCTGCTCCTGCCTGGACTTTTCCTTAGAAAATAATCAATTTAGTTTAACAGAACAAAGACTTAATTAACTCATAATGTAGGGTCATGAGGTTATTTTGATTGATTTTGATTTTCCAGGATAGATTCTTTTAGAAAACTTTCAAAAGATTTTGTCCACAGTAGAGGTTAAACTTACCGGCCTATAACATCCAGGCTGTTTTCATTCCCTTTTTGAATATTGGCACTACATTTTCTATGCATCAGTCCCATGGAACAGATCCTGTTATTAAGGAATCCTTGAATATTACTGTAGAAATAATGCCCTGTCTATTAAGATACTTAATCCCAGCTGTTGTCTGTTATCCGGGCACAGTGATTTGTCTACTATAGTGTTTTGAGGCTATGCCATACTTCCTGTTTGGTGAAGCAGGTTAAATTTAATGGAGAATGTATTACATAGTTACATAGTTATTAAGGTTGAAGGAAGACTTTAAGTCTATCTAGTTCAACCCATAGCCTATCATGCCCTAACATGTTGATCCAGGGGAAGGCAAAAAAAACCCATGTGGCAAAGAGTAAGATCCACATTGGGGAAAAAAATTGCTTCCCGACCCCACCTACGGCAATCAGACTAGTTCCCTGGATCAACGCCTTATCAAGGAATCTAATATATATACCCTGTAACATTATACTTTTCCAGAAAGGTATCCAGTCCCCTCTTAAATTTAAGTAATGAATCACTCATTACAACATCATACGGCAGAGAGTTCCATAGTCTCACTGCTCTTACTGTAAAGAATCCGCGTCTGTTATTATGCTTAAACCTTTTTTCCTCAAGACGTAGAGGATGCCCCCTTGTCCCTGTCACCGGTCTATGATTAAAAAGATCATCAGAAAGGTCTTTGTACTGTCCCCTCATATATTTATACATTAACATAAGATCACCCCTTAGCCTTCGTTTTTCCAAACTAAATAGCCCCAAGTGTAATAACCTATCTTGGTATTGCAGACCCCCCAGTCCTCTAATAACCTTGGTCGCTCTTCTCTGCACCCGCTCCAGTTCAGCTATGTCTTTCTTATACACCGGAGACCAGAACTGTGCACAGTATTCTAAGTGTGGTCGCACTAGTGACTTGTATAGAGGTAAAATTATGTTCTCCTCATGAGCATCTATGCCTCTTTTAATGCATCCCATTATTTTATTTGCCTTTGTAGCAGCTGCCTGACACTGGCCACTGAATATGAGTTTGTCATCCACCCATACACCGAGGTCTTTTTCATTGACGGTTTTGCCCAGAGTTTTAGAATTAAGCACATAGTTATACATCTTATTACTTCTACCCAAGTGCATGACCTTACATTTATCCCCATTAAAGCTCATTTGCCATTTATCAGCCCAAGCTTCTAGTTTACATAAATCATCCTGTAATATAAAATTGTCCTCCTCTGTATTGATTACCCTGCAGAGTTTAGTATCATCTGCAAATATTGAAATTCTACTCTGAATGCCCCCTACAAGGTCATTAATAAATATGTTAAAAAGAAGAGGGCCCAATACTGACCCCTGTGGTACCCCACTACTAACCGCGACCCAGCCGAGTGTGCTCCATTAATAACCACCCTTTGTTTCCTATCCCTGAGCCAGCTCTCAACCCACTTGCACATATTTTCCCCTATCCCCATTATTCTCATTTTATGTAACAACCTATTGTGTGGCACCGTATCAAAAGCTTTTGAAAAGTCCATATACACTACGTCCACTGGGTTCCCTTGGTCCAGTCCGGAACTTACCTCTTCATAGAAGCTGATCAAATTAGTCTGACATGAACGGTCCCTAGTAAACCCGTGCTGATACTGGGTCATGAGGTTATTCCTCTTCAGATACTCCAGTATAGCATCCCTTAGAATGCCCTCCAGGATTTTACCCACAGTAGAGGTTAAGCTTACTGGCCTATAATTTCCGAGTTCAGTTTTTGTCCCCTTTTTGAATATTGGCACCACATTTGCTATATGCCAGTCCTGTGGTACAGACCCTGTTATTATGGACTCTTTAAAGATTAAAAATAATGGTCTATCAATGACTGTACTTAATTCCTGCAGTACTCGGGGGTGTATCCCATCCGGGCCTGGAGATTTGTCAATTTTTGAGATTTTTAGACGCCACCGTACTTCCTGCTGGGTTAAGCAGGTAACATTTAATTGGGAATTTTTATCACTAGTCATATTGGCTGCCATGGGATTTTCTTTTGTAAATACTGATGAAAAAAAGTCATTTAGCATATTGGCTTTTTCCTCATTCTCATCCAACATTTCATCCAGACTATTTTTAAGGGGGCCAACACTATCATTTTTTAGTTTCTTACTATTTATGTAGTTAAAGAATATTTTGGGGTTATTTTTGCTCTCTCTGGCAATGAGTCTCTCTGTCTCAATCTTTGCTGCCTTGATTTGCTTTTTACAGAATTTATTTAATTTTTTGTATTTATTTAATGCCTCCTCACTACCTACTTCCTTTAATTCTCTAAATGCTTTCTTTTTGTCACTTATTGCGCCTCTTACAGCTCTATTTAGCCATATTGGTTTCCTCCTATTTCTAGTATGTTTATTCCCATGCGGTATATACTGTGCACAGGTCCTATCCAGGATGCTAATAAACGTCTCCCATTTTCTTTGTGTATTTTTATGTCTCAGGATATCGTCCCAGTTTATCGCACCAAGATCCTCTCTCATCCTTTGGAAATTTGCCCTCCTGAAGTTTAGTCTCCTTGTCACCCCTCTACTACACATCTTATTAAAGGAGACATGAAAACTTATTATTTTGTGATCACTATTCCCCAAGTGACCCCCAACCCTTATATTTGATATGCGGTCTGGCCTGTTGGTTAATATTAGGTCTAGCAGTGCCCCCCTTCTTGTTGGGTCCTGAACCAGTTGTGAAAGGTAATTGTCTCTCATAGTTGTCAAAAACCGATTACCTTTACTGGAACTGCAGGTTTCTGTTCCCCAATCTATTTCAGGGTAGTTGAAGTCCCCCATAATAATGACTTCTCCTTGAGTCGCAGCTTCATCTATTTGCTTTACGAGGATGTTCTCCATTGCTTCCATTATTTTTGGAGATTTATAACAAACCCCTATCAGTAATTTATTATTTTTCCCCCTCCCCTTATCTCCACCCACAGGGACTCTACATTTTCATTAAATTCACCTATATTATCACGCAGGATGGGTTTTAAGGATGATTTTACATATAGACACACCCCACCCCCTCGCTTATCTGTATGGTCATTTCTGAAAAGGCTATAGCCCTGCAAGTTAACAGCCCAGTCATGGTCTCATCCAGCCATGTCTCAGATATCCCCACCATGTCATAATTATGTTCCAACAACATTAGTTCTAATTCGTCCATTTTGTTGGCGAGGCTTCTGGCATTAGTATACATGCACTTGATTGTTCCTCTCTGTACCTCTATTCTTTCTTAAATTACTAACTGTTCTAACCCCACCCCCCATGCCACCGCCACCCCCAACTTCCTTATTTGTGTCCAGGTCTCTATCTGCACTATCTTCCCCTCCTATAAAATGAATACCCTCCCTCCCAATCCCTGGTTTAAACACTCCTCCATCCTTCTAGCCATTTCATGTGTCATGTGATTTTATTGTGCAAGTAATGTCAATAAGAAGACTTTTAATAGATTGACCTTTCCTTCATCCTCTTCCACTATTTCATATCGATTGTTACCGAGGGGGAACAGCAGTTTTTTTTAAATTTCTTACTGGTTATGTACTTGAATATTTTTGTATTATTTTTCTTCCTTTGGCAATGAGTCTCTGCCTCATTCTTTGTTCTAATTTATTTTTTTTACATAATTTTTTCTCTCTATATTTATATATTCTCTTTATTTTACACACCTTCCTGCTTTAGTTCTCTAAATGTGTTTAGCTCTAGTTAACCATAGTGGTTTTTGTATTTCTAAATTGTTTGTTCACACAGGCTAAATATTGTGCACAGGACAGATTCATAATGCTTGCAAAAGTGTATAAGACTAATCTCTCTGAGTCTATGATATGGCAATCCCCTGCACCCAAGTCATCAACTTTTTTACTGCTCTAGCTTAGCAATACTCACATCTGGAAATAAGCTTAAATATTTAATAATACTATTAACCACCGCGCTAAACCGAAACTGGAATATCAATGTACTTACTTTTGATATGGCTATTACTATGTTGTCTGGGGTCCCTTGTGAGTGAAGGGTTACACCTGGTTACAGTGGTTTGCTGAAAGGTAAAGTGTGCAGCAGAGTGATATATTATTTGATTTGGACCTTACAAAAAAAAAAAAAAGGTGTTGGTTACAAACACTTACTCTTTTTATGAGGCTGTATAGGTTGCACCTGTGGTGTTTCAATGTGGGGTTAATAGTTTCTCTTTCCACAGTGTAGTGAACCGATACTGGAAGGCAAAGTGTGTAAAACCTCGGTATATTGTTTATATTGTACACACAAAGTATCAAGGGTATTAGCTGGGTGCACTTACTCCTTATATAAGGTTGTACAGTTTACACTTGGGATGTTCTTATGTGAGGTTTTGGTATTTGTCTTTCCACAGTGTGGTAAACTGATGCTGGTGAGTAAACAAAGTAGAGAATAAAGTGATTTGCAAGCAATACACTAGAATAGTAGGAAGTTACTGGCCACAATAATTGCAGTGGTATAAATAGGAATTAGTTGGCACTCACCACATGTTTGCTTATGAAGGTACCCGCGGTGAGGTAGGCAAGGTAGTCCACTGGATACGGTGCCGATAAAGTAACCCGCTGAGCTGGGAGGGATAGAGTCCGCTGTGCGTGCCAGAGGCCACGGTTCCTGGACGAGAACGTACCGGCGAGTGGTGAGGAGGTACCAGCGCCTCGCGTGCCCTGGCCAGAAGCAACGCTGAGGATGCGGTGCCGAGATGGGGCAGAGCTAGTGTGACGTCACAGAAAGCCCTGACGAAGAGGGGAGTTACCTCTCGAAACTAGTTGGCAGCTTGTCTCTCTCGCGCACCCGTCCCTGCTTTCTGTGACGTCACACTAGCTCTGCCCCATCTCGGCACTGCATCCTCAGCGTTGCTTCCGGCTGGGGCACGCGAGGCGCTGGTACCTCCTCACCACTCGCCGGTACGTTCTCGTCCAGGAACCGTGGCCTCTGGCACGCACACTGGACTCTAACCCTCCCAGCTCAGCGGGTTACTTTATCGGCACCGTATCCAGTGGACTACCTTGCCTACTTCACCGCGGGTACCTTCATAAGCAAACATGTGGTGAGTGCCAACTAATTCCTATTTATACCACTGCAATTATTGTGGCCAGTAACTTCCTACTATTCTAGTGTATTGCTTGCAAATCACTTTATTCTCTACTTTGTTTACTCACCAGCATCAGTTTACCACACTGTGGAAAGACAAATACCAAAACCTCACATAAGAACATCCCAAGTGTAAACTGTACAACCTTATATAAGGAGTAAGTGCACCCAACTAATACCCTTGATACTTTGTGTGTACAATATAAACAATATACCGAGGTTTTACACACTTTGCCTTCCAGTATCGGTTCACTACACTGTGGAAAGAGAAACTATTAACCCCACATTGAAACACCACAGGTGCAACCTATACAGCCTCATAAAAAGAGTAAGTGTTTGTAACCAACACCTTTTTTTTTTTTTTTTTTTTTTTGTAAGGTCCAAATCAAATAATATATCACTCTGCTGCACACTTTACCTTTCAGCAAACCACTGTAACCAGGTGTAACCCTTCACTCACAAGGGACCCCAGACAACATAGTAATAGCCATATCAAAAGTAAGTACATTGATATTCCAGTTTCGGTTTAGCGCGGTGGTTAATAGTATTATTAATCAACTGGTTTAATTTTTAACAGAGTTTTGCACAGAACCTGTTTTAACCACCTGCAGCTTCCGTGGCTTCCTACCTCATCCTTCCAGGTGAATAAGCGCCAGTGTATATACGTTTTTAAGCTTAAATATTTCCTTCTCTTCAACATTTTGTAGGCTAATCTCCACTCTTTTGGATGACTAAAAGTGTGTGCTGTGTTGCATTATGAGAGACACAGAGACTGTGTCAGAGTTAAGGAGGCGCTACTGATTAAATTGTTGTCATATAAATAAAGTGTCACAAGTGTATAATGAATGTGATGCTAGTACAAGTAAAATGTTTCTGGTGACAATGCATCATTGTACTGTCAACAGTCTACTTCTTTACAATTCTATTTCTTCTTGTGCCAAGTGTGTTGTCTTAATAATAATAATAATAATAATAATTATAAACTTTATTTATATAGCGCCAACATGTTCCGCAACGCTTTACAATTCAGCAATTCATATTCAACAGTCATAAGTAACAAAGTTAAAGAACATGGAATAATTAAAGCAAAGATATGACGACCCTGCTTGTAATAGCTTACAATCTAAAATGAGGTGGGGTGAGGTGCAGGTGCTTATTTACAATGATGGTCCAGCTATCTAGAGGGAGTGGGGAATAGATAGATAAAGTCTACATGAGCTAGTCACCAGCCTATATTTGTAGTGCTTTTGGGTTCATTGCAGTTTGATGGAGAATTATTTTCAGAGCTATAGTGAATGGGTTATAAATAAAAAGAACTTTGATTAGGAAATGTGATAAGCCACCCTAAACAGATTTGTTTTTAGGGAGCGCCTAAAATTGTGTAAGTTGTGGTTAGTCTTAATTTCTTGGGGTAGAGTATTCCAAAGAATAGGTGCAACTCTGGAGAAGTCTTGGAGCTGGGAGTGAGAGTTACAGATTAGTGTGGATGTTAGTCAAAAGTCACTTGCGGAGCATAACGAGGGGGTAGACCAGTAAATGGAAATTAAGGAGGAGATTTAGAGAGATACCACACTATGAAGAACTTTGTGCGTGAGTACAAGCAATTTAAGTTGGATCCTAAAATGTATGGGCAGCCAGGGCAATGACTGGCACTGAGCGGAATCATCCGAGTACCAATTAGCTAGATCGAACACCCTGGCTACATTAAAGATGGACTGGAGAGAGGAAAGTCAAGTGAGGGGGAGGCCAATTAATAGAAAATTGCAGAGGTCAAGGTGGGAGTGGATCAGGGCAGCAGTGAGGGTTTTTGTTGTTCCAATGGTGAGAAAGGGGTGGATTCTATAGATGTTCTTCAGGTGCCAGGGACAAGAGCGGGCAAGATATTGTACATAGGGGAGAAGGAAATATTGGTGTCAAACATAACCCTTAGACAACGCACCAGCTGCCTGGGCATTATTGTTGTGCCACCCACGGAAAGAGAGATGTCAGATGTAGGGAGGTACTTAGATGGTGGGAGCAGAAGAAATTGGGTTTGGGAAAGGTTGAGTTTCAGATAGAGAGGGGACATTATGCTGTAAACTGTGAATAGACAGTCACAGGTGTTCTGTAGTACAGTGGGGATAAGGTCAGGGGATGATATGTATAGTTGTGTGTCATCAGCATAAAGATGGTACTAAAAGCCAAATTTGCTGATGGGGTGTCCAACTGGGGCCATGTAGAGAGACGAGGGCCAAGGACTGAACCCAGAACCCAAGGACTGAACTTAAGTCTGGCAATTTTTTTTGTAGACATTATACTTGTGTCAAAAATTTATGTTAAAAAAAATTAGCACTGGCAAAAGGTGGGAGCCATTAGCAGCAGCAGCACCTCTTCACTACTGGCGCCTAATGGCACCAACTGTCCCAGTAGTAGCACTACCAAACCTAATTGCCTTCCTTTGCCTCTGGCAAGCATATTAGTGGATAAGAAGTTGAGGTTGTAATGAAATATAAGGCACAGCTTTTGTCTCAGCAATCATAGCAGGATGATGATACCTTTGACAGAGACACAGTCAGTTTGAGTAAGAGTTTTGTACAGTGGACAACCACAAAAAAACCTAATCTTTTACATAGTGGCCTTTCAATTCGATCAATGACACTTCTATTAATCCAACCCAATAGTCATGTAACCTAGGTCTAAGAAAAATGATTCACCAGAAAAAATTATTTCAGTTCATTTATTGGATACAATGGATATTCAGCCCTTGAACTCAGATGACATACGGTTGGAAGACATGGATGACATAACTCAAATGCTTAGTTGTATTGCTTGCTCTTCAAACCTCTTCAAATCTTGGTGGTATGGACACTGGGAGTGGTTGTGGAACTCTAAATCAGTAAAAATGTAGAGGTGAGAAACAGACTTGAACCAGGTAGCTCAGTACATTTTACACACAAAGACAATGCTGCTGATTGGGAAGAAGATCGGGGTGCCAAGGAGGTGAGCACATAACAGGGGGAGTCTAAAAGAGGTTGTCTTTCATTGAGAACATTTTATTTTCAATTATTCGCATAAAACTCATTTTTGCCATCGGGTTTCATGCAGCTAATAAACAATGTTGTCAGAGTTTCACGCCATTTTTAGTGGCGCAGCAAAAAACATACAAAAACAAAAGCAAAATGGATTTTGCTGGGAAATATGTTAAGGAACATCTTTTCTAGGGTAATGAATTATGTAAAGCAAAATAAGTTACCCCAGCCAAAAATGTTCCTCCACCACTTGGGCTATGTTCACACACAGCGTTTTTTTATGCATTTTTCAACTTTAGCATTGCTTTTAACCAATACAAATACATTCACTGGGTAATGTAACATTTAACAACCCTAGCTGGCCATGTGTTGTGTGACACATATGGAGGCACATCTTGTTTCATTTATGAAGGATGGACTCTTAAAGTCACAGAGCCTATTTTTCGAGGTACATCAGATGGCATTAATGTTCTTAAAGGGCCATTAAACAGTGGGTCTCCTATACTGTTATTGCCTATGCAGTGAGTGGCTGGGCTGCCAAAAATTATGACGCACTCCAATACCCCTTTCATGAGACACTCCTGAAAAATGTTGCATTGAATGCAAGGCCTGCACTGCCTCAAAGTTACATGCACCCCAATAACCTTTTCTACAGACGAACTTGAGGGCCTCATGTCAAAATTTTTCCCATTAGAAGAAAGTGTGTCTCCCATACTGTTTTCTTATGCATTGAATGCACAACATGACTTGTCCCAAAGTTACATGCACCCCAATAAGCCTTTCAGCAGATGTACCTTACCACCTCATGACAAAATTGTTCCCATTAGAAGAAAGTGTGTCTCCCATACTGTTTTCTTATGCATTGAAAGCACGACCTGACCTGTCCAAAAGTTACATGCACATCATCAAGTCTTTTAGCTGACGTACTTTACCTCCTCAAGACAAAATTGTTCCCATTAGATGAAAGTGTGTCTCCCATACTGTTTTCTTATGCATTGAATGCAAGGCCTGCCCTGCACCAATGTTACATGCACCCCAATAACCGTTTCAGCAGATGTACTTTACCGCCTCATGATAAAATTGTTCCCATTAGAAGAAAGTGTATTTCATATTTTTTTGCTTATGCACTGAATGTAAGGCCTGCCCTGCACCAATGTTCCATGCAGTCCAATAACCCTTTGAAACCACGTACTGGATGGCCGCATGAAACAAAAGTTCACATTATTATTATTTTTTTTTTTTGTTACCATAAATTTTGTCCATGAAGTGAATGCAAGGCCTGGCCTTAATTTGCATGTGCCACAATCCCCCTTGGAAGAAACGTGGAGGAGGGTCTCATAAAAAAAATTGTCACATTAAAAAGGAGCGCTTCAACTATTCTTGGAATGCCCATGCACTAAGTGTTTGGGCTAAAAAACATTTTCCTCTGGGGGGTACACTTTTTTTAAATTGTTTACGGGCATCATAACAACACCCTTGCCCAAAAATTTAGTGACCGCTGCATCACGTAATACCTTCACCCTCATTTTCTAGTGGTGGTGACTGAAGAGATGTGGAGGATGTCCTCATATGTCTGTATTCCCAATTTAAAGGAGCAGGTCTCCTACATATTGAATGCCAATACACTAAGTGTATGGGCTGACAAACATTTCCACCTGGGGGTACAAAATTTTTATTTTTGGTAAGTATTTATGGGCATCATAACAACACCCTTGCCCAAAAATTGAGTGACTGTTGCATCATGGAATGCCTTCACCCTCGTGTTCTAGTGGTGGTGCCTGAAGAGACATGGAGGATGTCCTCATATGTCTCTATTCACAATTTAAAGGAGCGGGTCTCCTACATATTGAATGCTAGTACAATAAGTGTTTGGGCTGACAAACATTTCCCCCTGGGGGGTACAACATTTTTATTTTTGGTATTTACAGGCATCATAACAACACCCTTGCCCAAAAAAACGAGTGACTGATACAACACAGAATAACTTCACCCTCGTGTTCTTTTGGTGGTGCCTGAAGAGACGTGGAGGATGTCCTCATATGTCTCTATTCCCAATTTAAAGAAGTGGGTCTCCTACATTTTGGACACCCATACACTAAGTGTATGGGCTGACAAACATTTCCCTTGGGGGAGTAATTTTTTTTTTTGCTTCAAATTAGTAACAGGCATCATAAAAATCCCTTGCACAAAAATGTATTTACTTTTGCATCATGAAATATGTTCACCCTGGTGTTATAGTGAATGTGGATGATGAGGATAAGGATAACACCAAATAGACAAAATCAGGAAGCGTATACCCATGTGTGGTTGTGAAGAGGTGCATGAGAATACACCTCAACATAAAAGACAATGTATTTGAGGTTATGTTTGTGTAATAATTATATGGGTACTACGGAATCTGATAGCATGGTATAAAGCCAGTCTGAGAGCAAAGTTGCGGTAAAAGATGTATTTATTCAAAACAGAAATGTAAACAGAGCTAACACAGATATTTCTGCAATTGTGACAAGGTTCTCAGCTCTATATAGAAAATCACAGCAAACTGAGAAGCGGGGCGCGACCGCTAATATGAACCAGTCCAGCAAGGAAATGACGTGGAAGCAAACAAGTCACTTAAACAAGGAAGTCCAATAAAGTTATTAGTGCAAATGCACACAGTACTTAAATGATGAAGTCCAGCAAAACTTGATCACACGTGTGCACAGTACTTGTTAGTAGGAGTCCAATAATTCACAGATGGTGCATTGTGTGAATGACATCCTGGAAAAGAGAGAATGAGGGGAGAAAGAGGGAAAGTGCTATCTAAGCATAGTAGATGAGTAGATCTTTCTTGGAGAAGAAAGCACAGCTTGAATCTTGCTCACCTGATGTGGTTGTGCAAAGAGGCAAAATACTGGGAAAAGTTTTGCAAACAAAGGAGATCCTTCCACTGGTGTGCTCCCCATTGCAGCAGTTCCAGAGACGAAAGGTAGCTGAATGGGGTGAGGCAGACCACCGAGTAGTGAGCAGCAGAAGCAGGGAGTTCACCAAACCACAGGCAGAAGCTGAGGAGCCAGCAGTACAAAATACTCAGGCACAGAAGAACACATGACCTTGACTTAAATAATCAGGACAGACAGGAAGTTCCATGACAGAGTGAGATCCACGACTCCATCTTGGATCAGGGCGAACAGGCACAAGGGATGTCCGGAATCCTTACAGTTTGGCTGTTTTTATTCAGTGGTGTACAGAAGTTTTGCCCAATCCAGCCCTTGTTCATTTTTATTTTTATAAGAGTAAGCCTGTCAACATTTTCAGTTGACAAGCTTATCTGTTATAATTCCACCAGCGGCACTAAAAACCCGCTCTGACAGAACGCTAGCAGCAGGGCAAGCCAGGACCTCCAAGGCATCGAGAGACAGTTTATGCCATGTGTCCAGCTTGGATACCCAACAATTAAAAGGCAAAGAGGAATCACGGAGGATGTTTGTATGATCAGCAAGGTACTCCCTCAGCATCTTCCCAAACATTGCACTTCTTGTGACAGCACCCCTTGTCTCTGTGCTGGCTCGATGGGAGGGACTGAGAAAACTGTCCTAGAACTGTGCAATTGTTCCCCTGCCTGTGCTGGATTGTACTTTTTTCTCTCTCACCTGTACTCCTTGGTTGTACAACAAATTCTGACATCTTCTGCCAGCGTTCTCAGATGGGAATTTTTTTAGTAATTCCGCTACAAGAGCCCTCTGGTACTGCATCATTTTAGTACTCATGTCTGCCTTTGGAAGAAGAGATTGAAAGTTCTCCTTGTAGCATGGGTCTAGAAGTGTCACCAACTAGTAATGAGTGTCACTGAAAATTTTAATGCGAGGGTCACGGGAAATGCAGCACAATATAAAGTCAGCCATGCGTGCCAGACTGCTAACAGGCAAGACTTCCATGTCCTCACCAACAGGACGACTGACCATGCTGTCCTCCTCCTCCTCCCTTTTCTCAGGCCATCCATGCTGAACAGACAGTTTTGCTTGTAGTACCATCTATAACGCATGAAAGTAGCTCCTGTTCTTCATCCTCCTCCTCTTCCTCATTGTCTATCAATCCACGTTGGGACGACATGAGGCTGAGCTGTGTGTAATCACCCTGTATGGTTCCTTGCTCCATGTCCTCGTGCTCCACCTGCAATGCATCCTCTTTAATTGTGAGCAGAGAGGTTTTCAGAATGCTGAGAAGCTGGATTATGGCATCATCGCCGCTCACCATCTTGGTGCAGTACTCAAAGTTTTGGAAGATGGTACATATGTCTGAAATCCATGTCCACTCCTGAGGTCTTATATGTGGAGTCTGAACTGAATAACGATGGCCTTGTTGATGCTGGTAGTCAACAACTGCACTCTTCTGCTCACAAATCCACTCCAACATATTCAGTGTAGAGTTCCAATGCTTGGGGACATCACGCCAGAAGCGGCAAATGCTGCTGAAGCATGGCAAGGGCGGCTGAAGCTGTATCTAACTTTCTAAAATAGGCAGGCAGCATACTTTCACTAGCAGATCCGGCAGCTCCGGGTAGCTTTTGAGAAAACGTTGAATGACGAGGTTAAGCACATGAGGCAGGCAAGGTTAGTGTGTGAGCTCACCTTGACTCAGAGCCGCCACTAGGTTCCACCCATTGTCACACACAACCATGCCTGGTTGTAGGTACTGCAGTGTCAGACAAAAATCTGACTGCTCTTTCAGCGCTGTCCACAACTCTTCAGCATTGTGCGGTTTGTCTCCTAAGCAGATTAGCAGTGCTGCTGTGCTTCCAGATTCTGACTCATGTGCTCATTTTAGAAATTGAAGCTGAAGAGGGGGAGGAGGTGCAGGAGCTGTAGACTATGGGGGCAACCCTGACTGATGTAGGGCCCGCAATCCTCGGTGTCAGAAAGATGTGTTCCATCACAAGTTCCAACTGGGTCCCGGCTTCCACTTTGTTAACCCAGTATGCCATCAGTGAGATGTGCTGTCCCTACCCGCATGCACTTGTCCACGTGTCCAATGTTACGTTGACTTTCCCAGTAACAGTATTGTTGAGGGCATAGGTAATGTTGTGGGACACGTGCTGCTGTAATGCCGGTACGGCACACTGGGAGAAATAGTGGTGATTGGGGACTGAGTACCTTGGGATGGCTGCCACCATCAGGTTGCAGAATGCTTCTGTCTACTAGCCTAAAAGGCAACATTTATAGTGCAAGCAGATGAGAAATGTGAGGATTTAGTACTGTGGCCTGTGGGCATTGGCTATGTATTTCCACTTGCATTCCAATGACTGGGGTATAAACAACTGAAGGCTGTGCTGGGACAAGGACGTGGACAGACTTGATGATGGTGCTGGTTGACTGTTGGCAACAACAGGTGCAGGGCAAGATGCATCTTCACATCCATTGTGTACTGGAGATTGACTTGTACGCAAAACAGTGGAAGAAGCAGTGATGTCACCTGCAGACAGTGATCCTGGAGCCTAGGGTTGGACCCACAAAGTTGGGAGCTTTTCTGCCTTGAGCCTGATTATGCTGGTGGTGTTCAGGCTGGTAGTTTTGCTACCCCAGCTGATGTGGGCATGGCAAGTGCTGCAAATGGGGTTATTGGCAGAGTCTTTAAAAAATAACCAAATTTCAAAAAACTGACCGTCACATCCAAACATAGACTATGTGTGAACAGGTGCTGAACCTAGAGTCACCAACTTGTATACAGTCAAACAAATAAGGCAGCACACTGCGGCACTAAAACATGCAACATGAAAATTGAACTGCATTACTGCACTAGAAATATGAAAAAATGAGAGCGTTTAGCGCATAAATTGGCCAATTCATGTGTACCTGGTAGCGACATTAGGGCATCTCTCGTATACCAGGTCCTAAACTTTACTTACCCCTCCACAGAGAGAGAGAAATTTAGTCTAAGAAGAGGTTTCACAGGTACCCATTCAGATGAAGACGTTTATTCTCAGCAAGGAAAGGAAAGTTTAGGACCTGGTATACAAGAGATGCCCTAATTTGGCTACCAGGTACACATGAATTGGCCAAATTATGCGCTAAACACTCTCATTTTTTCATATTTCTAGTGCAGCAAAGCAGTTCAATTTTCATGTTTCATGTTTGCATGTTTTAGCGCCGCAGTGTGCTGCCTTATTTATTTGACTTTAAAAAATAACTAGACTCTGGAAAATCTAACAGTTGGAATGTCAACTTCTGCCATGTTGGTGTTACGGGGAATGGATGCACGCCTTCTGTCTGTGACCACCACACTACTTCTTCCTGCCTGTTGGGGTGCTATGCCTCCTTCCCCATGTGTGCTGCTGTCCTTGCTCTGCATGTCCTCCTGCCAGGTTGAGTCAGTTACTATGTCTTCCACATCCGCACCCTGCTCCTCCTCCTGACTTTCTGGCAATTGTGTCTCATCATCATCCACCTCTTGAGACACTTTCCCACCATCTCCTTCATGTGACCATGGCTGCTCAAATCTTTGGGCATCGTTACATGCGATCTCATCTTGCCCCACTTCAAGTTGACAGGCCAAGAGTCTGAAATCTTTAAAGGCAAAAGTGAACAGCTCTTCGGAGTGTCTAACTGTGGGATCAGTTGTATCAGGGCACTCGGAATGGTGGGAAGAAGAAGGACCAGGGTGAGTAATATGCGGTCCAGACTCACGGCTACTCAGACTTGACCGTGTGGAAGATTTGGTGGTGAAGGGGACAAAGTGACTTTATTCAATATCCGCTATCCAACCAACAACCATTTCATACTGCTCTTGCTTCAGTAGTTGTGTGCTGTGGTCTCATAGAAACTGGGACAGGAAGGTTGAGCGAGAAGATGAGGGTCTTTGTTGTGACCAATTTCAGCTTGGCCACGGCCTCATCCTCTGCATGCACCATCAGCATAACGTCAACTTCCCCATTCCTTGCCCATTTTAAATGGACTACTGAAATATTTTAAAAGTTGAATACAAATGGATTAATTTTGAGGAAACCTATATGTGATCAGTGTGCCAAAAAACACACTTTTAATTCAATGTACGGTTGGTAATTTTTTAATTTTGTTTTTAACCAATTTTATTTAAAAAAAATAGGGTAAGACACACCAAAACCAGTTCAAAGGAGCACTCACATGAAACAATTTTTACCCCACTGATAGAGGTAGCATTTGATAGAGAAACCACAATGTTCAATGTGTGGCCTTGTTTACATTTTTTGAAAAGAAAATTACTGTCATGAAGTAGGCTAACACAATGCCAAAAAGTAGAATGTGTGCTAGAAAAGCAAGTTTTTGTAGATCACAGATAGACCAGGCATCTGACTGAAATAACAGACCATTTCAATATGTGGCCTGGAATTTTTTAAACATTTTTAACCCAAAATACTGTATAGACCTAGGGTAGTAGAAATACATAAAAGTGGAATGTATGCCTGAAAAGCAAGTATTTGTAGAGCACAGATAAACTGGGCATCTAATTGAGATAACAGACTGTTACAGTATGTGGCCTGGAAGGTTTTTTTAACTTTTTTTACCCCAAAATACTGTATAGACCAAAGTTAGCAGACAGACAAAAAAGTGGAATGTATGCCTGAAAAGCAAGTATTTGTAGAGCACAGATAAACCAGGCGTCTGACTGAGATAACAGACTGATTCAATATGTGGCCTGGAGTATTTATTTTTTTTACCCCAAAATACTGTATAGACCTAGGGTAGCAGACAGACAAAAAAGTGGAATGTATGCCTGAAAAGCAAGTACTTGTAGAGCACAGATAGACTGGGTGTTTGACTGAGATAACAGACTGTTTGAATATGTGGCCTTAAGTTTTTTTAAAATTTTTACCACAAAATACTGTATAGACCTAGGGTAGCAGACTGACAAAAAAGTGGAATGTTTGCCTAAAAAGCAAGCATTTTTAGACCACAGATAGACTGGGCATCTGACTGAGATAACAGACTCTTTCAATATGTGGCCTGGAGTTTTTTTTACTTTTTTACCCTATAATACTGTATAGACCAAGGGTAGCAGACAGGCAAAAAAGTGGAATGTATGCCTGAAAAGCAAGTATTTGTAGAGCACAGATAGACCAGGCATCTGACTGAGATAATAGACTGTTTCAATATGTGACCTGGAGTTTTTTATTTATTTTTTACCCCAAAATACTGTATAGACCTAGGGTAGCAGACAGGCAAAAAAGTGGAATGTATGCCTGAAAAGCAAGTATTTGTAGAGCACAGATAGACCAAGCATCTGACTGAGATAACAGACTGTTTCAATATGTGATCTGGAGTTTTTTATTTTTTTTTTACCCCAAAATACTGTATAGACCTAGGGTAGCAGACAGACAAAAAAGTGGAATGTATGCCTGAAAAGCAAGTATTTGTAGAGCTCAGATAGACCGGGCATCTGACTGAGATAACAGGCTGATCAAAATGTGGCCTTGATTTTTTTGGGCCCACCAAAATTGTGTCAACAAGTAGGCTTTGACAAAAAAAAAATTGGAGTACTAAAATTGTTAAATTTTTAGAGCAATAATATGCGATACGTGTGGCATACAAATCACAGTGATAAATATAATAACTGTAGCTAAATATTTTTGGGCCAGTTAAAGATTTTTTGGTCAACAAAATGGTGTCCAAAAATGTTGCAAGACACTCCAAAAAATACTATAGTGGAAAAAAAACAGAATTTTCTGCGTACTCACATCTGATGTCTGGGACAAAAAAAAACATTTTTAATTGTTAGATTTTCATGCTCTTGTATTAAAATGACCTGGCTGTAGTACGCAGTGTGACCAACAAAATAAATGTAGAAAAAAAGGGGGGCTATGGATTGCTTTGCAATAAAATTAGCAGGTATAAGGTGCAAAAAAAACCCTCAACACATCAAAATATAGCATAAATTGATTCACAAAGCCACAAAATTTGTCGCGATCACCATTACATCTGAATGGGGGCAACTTAGGTGGGCTAGCTGGTGATGGTTGCCCAGAGGGAAAAGTTGCTTGGGCAGCTATTTGCGTGCTTATGTCCTGAAAAGCCCGTCCATACTGGGACTCTATGCCAGCAAGTTTGTTTTCCTGGCTGCCATGCGGGTGCTTAAGTCCTGCAAAGTCTGTCCAAACACTTGTTGATTGAGTTCAAAGCTTCCAAACTTCTTTTGCAGACCTTCCACATCTTTCTGCAGTGATCTAATTATGGAAAACACCTGCTCTAGTCTGCTTTCTGCAGTCATTGTTCCAAGAAGTCTCCTTTTTTTTTTAGGCTAGAGTATCCTGTAATAATTATAGGGGATAACTCAGGAGACTCATTGCATGGAACAAGACAACTACAGGACACAGTTTTATAAGTGGTAAAGTCTATATTATCACACGGTGATTCAAACAGGTGCAGAGAGAAACTCAAGTCCACAACACTTGGTGCAAATATCAAATGCAGCTCAGCAGTCTATAGGAAACTTCAGAGGAAAATGCAATCACGCAGAAAGTCTATGAAGCACAAATATTTTTGAGGATACTTGACACGAATAAGTCCTTGCTTAGTCCACAACACAGATTGATATGCTTATAAGGCAGTTCAAATAATATGTTAGCTCAACCAGAGAGGTCTGGGTAATAGTCTCAGGTTCTTGCAGAGCAGAAATAGCTTACATGTCCAGCAAATCAAATGGAAGTAAACACGAGCAGCAGATGAAGGAGGATTACTGGAACTGGTGTATGCAGCAGGAACTCAGAGCAGAGAAGCAGGATAACCCCACAGGTTCACAGGAGCAGGCAGGGCTGCCACTAGAAATTTTGGGGCCCCATACTGGCAAAATTTTCGGGGCCCCCTTGAGACTCTGCCCAGGCTCCACCCCAGCCCCGCCTCCATGCTCCACCCCTCAAACTGTCCACAGTCCCACCACTCTCTCTTGGAAAATCTCCACTTCTCACCTATCACACATTGACAGTTGCCATTACCAGATCACACATATAGCCAGCAGCTTTTATTTTGGCCAAAAGAATGCCACCAAAATGACAAGGTAGACACTTTTGGTGAGGCCCTACTCTACTGTAACCTATTAAATATTTTTTAAAATATGCAATACAATTTAGGTACATTTTTATTTATTTTTCAATTTTTAAAATTATCTATAATACCACATACAAGGAACAAATACCACAGCACCATGACCAGATGACATATTACCACCACAGTGATCGAATAATATCAAATACAAGGAACAAATACCACAACATCATGACCAGACCACATATTACCACCACATAGTGACTGAATACTACAATACTGATCAATAATAAAAAAAACCACAATACTATCACCATAAGTGCCATTATACGCAGGAGATCTGTACTTAGTATGCAGTGTCTGTGTACAGGTAATACAGTGATCACCAGTGACATTATACACAGGAGCTCTGTATATAGTGTATAGGTAATACAGTGATCACCAGTGACATTATACACAGGACCTCTGTATATAGTATGCAGTGTATAGTGTCAGTGTATAGTAACACACTGACTCACCAGTGACGTCTCTAGGTGAAGTCCTTCATCTTTCATCCAGCACAGAAAGCCATCATTTCTTCCAGCCAGGACTCGTTTCTGCAGGAAATAACACCGTTATCTCGAGTTCCGCTTGCAGAACACATTACTTAATTTTCCCAACTTCTACATTACACCACATGAAGAAGGCAACATAGTATCACTCTACACAGTAATAGTGCCGCCCCTCCATTTAAAACAGTATACTCAAAAAATAAAATAAATACATCATTGCAGTAATAATATCCCTTAATTAGCCCCTATGATAATAATATTCGCCATCCTAGCCCCCGTGTGTCTCATTCCTGGCGTCAGCCATATGTTCTCCCATCCTGCCCTCATGAGTATCCATCCTGCCCCATATGATCTCCCCATCCTGCCCCTTCTGTCTCCTTCGTATCCATCCTACCCCATGATCCTGCCCCATCTGTCTCCAATCCTGCCGACAGTGTTTCCAATCATGCCCGTATCTCCATTCTGCCCTGTCTCCAATCATGCCCCCATTTCTGCAATCATGCCCCCTGTGTCTCAATTCTGACCAATCTGTTTCCAATCCAGCGCTCTGCCCCTGTGTCCAGCTTTCTGACCGTGTCCAGCACTCTGCCCCTGTGTCCAGCTTTCTGCCCCTGTGTCCAGCATTCTGCCCCTGTGTCCAGCGCTCTGCCCCTGTGTCCAGCATTCTGCCCCTGTGTCCAGCGCTCTGCCCCTGTGTCCAGCGCTCTGCTCCTGTGTCCAGCGCTCTGCCCCTGTGTCCAGCGCTCTGCCCCTGTGTCCAGCTTTCTGCCCCTGTGTCCAGCTTTCTGCCCCTGTGTCCAGCATTCTGCCCCTGTGTCCAGCATTCTGCCCCTGTGTCCAGCTTTCTGCCCCTGTGTCCAGCATTCTGCCCTGGGCCCCCCGGATCACCACTCTCAATAAAAAAAAACAAGTTCTGCTTACCTGGCCGCTCTCCTGCTCTCTCCACGCAGCTGAAGCGTGCACTCGCCGGCGACTGACAATGACGTCAGATGCCGGTGACATGCACGCTGCGACCGATGTCAGCTGCCAGCCTCAGATTGGCTGGCAGCTGTTAACTATTGACGTGTGGGCCCGCACGTCAATAGCATTAAACAGCTGCAGCGCCGGCCGCTGCTAAGGGCACGGTTCAGCCTGCGGCTGCCGGTAGGGGCCCGGTGAGCAGATGAGACGGGGCCCAATGCGGGCCCGCTCTGCCCACTGGGCCTCATACGCCAGTCACGGCTGTAATGCCCTGATGGTGGCCCTGGGAGCAGGTATATAGCCAGGGAGTCACCAGAGGTCAGGAGCTGCATGCAAGTCATAATACTCTAGCACAGACTGAAGGCTGGGGTGGAGTTTTATAGCAGGAAGAAACAGTGCACATGAGACCAAAGACACCATCTTGGAAAAGGGTAGTAATGCACAAAAGGTAATAAAAAATGTTCAGAGTCCTGACATTACTCCCTCCTTAGAAGTGGCCTCAGGACGATCCTGGACCTGGTTCTCAGGGAATTTCTGATGAAAACGAGAAATCTTCTGTTGGGCATTGATGTTTTCCACAGGTTCCCAAGAGTCTTCCTCAGGGGGATATCCCTGCCATCTTATCAGATATTGTGGAGACGATACCTGCAAATTCTGGAATCAACAATTTCCTCCACCACCATCAATCACCACAGGCTGCGGAGGTGGCACAACACGTCCCTGGAAGGTATTAGGAGGTACCGGCTTTAGTAAAGATACATGAAAAACTGGGTGTACCTTCATAGTCCTAGGCAGCTTCAGCCGGCAGGTCACAGAGCTAAAATACCATTGATCTTGAAAGGGCCAATTAATTTCTGCCCAAGTTTTTGTGAGGAATGTTTAACTTCAGATTCTTAGTTGCTAACCACACGGAACCTCCTACCTTGAACATGGGTGCAGGTTTACGGAATCTATTAGCCAATCTCTTATAACGTTCTTGAGCTGTGGTCAGGGATTCCTTCAGAACCTCCAGATTTTGCTTCATCGCAGTCAGCCTTTCCTCCACTGCCAGAACCGGAGAATTAATTGGAGACCTAGGTAAGATACATGGATGATAACCCAGATTGGCAAACAAAGGTGTAAATTTAGTGGAGGCGATCTGAGAATTGTTATATGAAAATTCGGCTAACGGCAGCAACTCCAACCAATCATCCTGGAGATGGCTGACATAGCATCTTAGATATTGTTCCAGTGTCTGGTTGGTATGCTCAGTCTGACCATTTGTCTGGGGATGGTAAGCGGAAGAGAGACAGACATTAATATTGAGTGCAGAGCAAAACCCCTTCCAGAATCTTGAAGTGAACTGCACTCCACGGTCAGAGATGATATCATCCAGAACCCCATGCAACCGAAAGACATTCTGTATAACTAAGTTCACTGTATCTTTAGGTGAGGGGAGGCCGGTGCACGGAACAAAATGAGCAGCTTTAGTCAGGCGACCAACTACCACCATGATTGTATTCATGCCCCCCGATTTAGGCAGCTCCACAATAAAGTCCATTGATATAGACCCGCAAGGGCGGGATGGAAAAGGTAATGGTTGTAGAAGACCTGTAGGTGCCACATGAGGAGTCTTGTAATGAGCACATACCTCACAAGAGAGAACATAGTCCTTGGTATCCTTCAGCTAAGTTGGCCACCAGAAGAATCGGCTCAGGAACTCTTGTGTCTTCTGTACCCCCTGTGACCAGCCAACTTGGAGTCACCAACTTGAGGATCTGCAGACGGACGACCTCAGGGACATAGATACGTCGATCTCTGAACCACATGCCACCCTTAAAGACAAGACTAATATCCACAGGTGGGTTGGCCAGAAATACATCACCGTCATAGGCCTCCCTGCACTCCTTCCACAAGTCCTGATCATGGATAACTCCGATGAAATTGGCATCAGATAGAATGGTCTTGGACGGGGCTCCAGGTACGGAATCCGCAGCATGGATTCGGGATAAAGCATCAGCCTTCCCATTACGAGAACCTGGATGGTGCGAGATAACAAAGTTAAATTGATTTAAAAATAAGTTCCAATGAGCCTGTCGAGGAGAAAGACATCTAGCGGACCTAAGGAAATCTAAATTGCGATGGTCAGTTAGCACTATGATCTGTTGTGCAGCTCCTTGCAGATGATGCCTCCATTCTTTTAAAGCCGCAATAATAGCCAGCAATTCCTTCTTCTCCCAAGTCATAATTCTTCTCTGCTGAGGTTAGTCTATGGGAAAAGAAAGCACAAGGATGTAGCAAACCCGTCTCTGCAGTTCTTTGGGAGAGAATAGCCCCCAAAGCATTATCAGAACCGTCCACTTCCACAATGAAAGAAAGTGTTGGATCTGGGTGTATCAACAGCGGTGCTGATGTGAAACAGATCTTAAGCCGATCAAAAGCTTCTTGAGCCTGTGATGACCACTTAAAGGGCTTTTCCTTCTTTGTCAAGGAAGTAATGGAACGGACAATATCAGAAAAATTTCGAATGAAGCGTCTGTAGAAATTTGCAAAACCAATAAAACGTTGGACCTCCATAACGTTCTTGGGTACCAGCCAGTCAAGGATAGCCTGAATCTTACCAGATTCCATGTTCAGCCCCTGGGGAGAGATGATATAACCTAAGAACTGTATCTCAGAACGATGGAAGTCGCATTTCTCTAGCTTAATATACAGATGGTTCTCTTTCAGACATCTTAAAACAGTTTTGACATGTTCTTCATGTTCCTGTAGAGAGTCAGAAAAGATTAGTATATCTTCCAAATAGATCACTGCAAACTGGTCCAACAAATCTCCGAAAATGTCATTAGCAAGGTGTTGAAATGTTGCAGGGGCGTTACAAAGCCCGAAGGGCATGACAAGAGATTCAAAGTGTCCATACCGGCATCTGAATGCTGTCTTCCACTCATCCCCTGGACGAATATGCACCAAATTATAAGCCCCACGAATATCCAGTTTAGAGAACACTTTAGCAAGGCGGACTCTTTCCAGTAATTCGGGAATCAGAGGCAAAGGGTAACGGTTTTGTACGGTTACCTTATTGAGTTCCCGATAGTCAACACAGGGTCTCACTGTCCCATCCTTCTTCTTTACAAAAAAGATAGGTGCCCCTGCTGGTGAGGAAGAAGGACGTATGAAGCCTTTGGCCAGATTTTCATCAATATACTCCTTTAAGGCTTGAAGCTCAGGTGCCGCCAAAGGGTATACGTTACCAAAAGGAATAGCTGCCCCAGGAAGCAACTCAATGGGACAGTCATAATGCCTGTGTCGAGGAATCTGATCTGCATTCTTCTTGTCACAGATGTCAGAGAACTCTTTATATGCTGGAGGTAAAGAAAATACCTGTACATGTGGTTTGGTAGCCGTGGACTCAGGGACAGCTTCTGTTAACGCTGAGTTGCTCCTTGTTGGAAAGATAATCTCCTTGGTCTCCCAGTTGATAATTGGGTTCTGAGAATGCAACCAAGGAATGCCTAAAATCACAGGAAAATGAGGAGAAGAAATTAGCAAGAAAGAAAGTTGCTCCTGATGATTAGGCTCCAACAAAATTTCAAGGGGTACGGTCTCCTGATCCACAGGCCCAGAGATTAGAGGTGACCCATCCACTGTTTCCATGGTAATTGGAGAGGCTCTTTGCTGAATTTCAATACCATGTTCCTTGGCAAATGCGATATCCATGAAATTGCCACCTGCAGCAGAGTCAATCATAGCTGCACTGGAAATCCACTGTCCTGAACACAGGATCTTAATAGGGAGAGAACAGTGAGAGTTCTTTTCCTTAAGCTCCTTGGGGGGTGAAGTCATAGAAGGTGAATGAAATACAGTGTTTAAAGGCAGGCTACATTCAGAGATGTCAGATTCATCATCACAGTTGTCATACTCCCCTACTGCTGCTAGCACCTTGTTAGGCCGTCTAGGACACTTAGGACAATTGATCAAGAAGTGGTCAGACTGGCCGCAGTAGAAACATAGACTTTCACGAAGGCGATGCTCCCAGCGCTCATTGATCTCGCGCCTCTGAATGGAATCAATTTGTATGGGCACCTCCTCCATCTCCCGAGATGTTTTACCTGCAGGCTCTTTGGAAGGGAGGGAAAAGTTAGAAATACGGTTATATGCAGCAAACTTCTCCTGCCTACGCTCAGTAAGGCGAATGTCAATGCACACACAATGCTGTATAAATGTTTCTAGCTCTTGTGGTGACTCAGAGTGAGCTAGTTCATCTTTTACAATACTAGACAGACCCCTTTTAAAACTAGGCAATTGTGCAAAACTGTCCCAATTGGTATCTACCGCTAATCTCCTGAATTCAGTAGCATACTCAATAACAGAACGTTTTGCTTGGCATACAGACAATAAAGCAGATTCAGCGGTTGCACGGCGATTAGGATCATCAAACATTAATGCCATAGCGGCCAAGAAATCATCCAAGTTATTTAACCATGGGTCACGAGACTCAATCATCGGATTCGCCCAGGCGAGCGCTCGTGCGGTCAGCAGCATTATTGCACACAATACTTTGGATCTATCATTAGGAAAATGGTCAGCATGCACATCAAAATATAGCATAAATTGATTCACAAAGCCACGAAATTTGTCGCGATCACCATTACATCTGAATGGGGGCAACTTAGGTGGGCTAGCTGATGGTGGTTGCCCAGAGGGAAAAGTTGCTTGGGCAGCTATTTGCGTGCTTATGTCCTGAAAAGCCCGTCCATACTGGGACTCTATGCCAGCAAGTTTGTTTTCCTGGCTGCCATGCGGGTGCTTAAGTCCTGCAAAGTCTGTCCAAACACTTGTTGATTGAGTTCAAAGCTTCCAAACTTCTTTTGCAGACCTTCCACATCTTTCTGCAGTGATCTAATTATGGAAAACACCTGCTCTAGTCTGCTTTCTGCAGTCATTGTTCCAAGAAGTCTCCTTTTTTTTTTTAGGCTACAGTATCCTGTAATAATTATAGGGGATAACTCAGGGGACTCATTGCGTGGAACAAGACAACTACAGGACACAGTTTTATAAGTGGTAAAGTCTATATTATCACACGGTGATTCAAACAGGTGCAGAGAGAAACTCAAGTCCACAACACTTGGTGCAAATATCAAATGCAGCTCAGCAGTCTATAGGAAACTTCAGAGGAAAATGTAATCACGCAGAAAGTCTATGAAGCACAATTATTCTTGAGAACACTTGACACGAATAAGTCCTTGCTTAGTCCACAACACAGATAGATATGCTTATAAGGCAGTTCAAATAATATCTTAGCTTAACCAGAGAGGTCTGGGTAATAGTCTCAGGTTCTTGCAGAGCAGAAACAGCTTACATGTCCAGCAAATGCAGATGGAAGCAAAAACGAGCAGCAGATGAAGGAGGATTACTGGAACTGGTGTATGCAGCAGGAACTCAGAGCAGAGTAGCAGGAGAACCCCACAGGTTCACATGAGCAGGTATATAGCCAGGGAGTCATCAGAGGTCAGGAGCTGCATGCAAGGCAGAATACTCTAGCACAGACTGAAGTCTGGGGTGGAGTTTTATAGCAGGAAGACACAGTGCACATGAGACCAAAGACGCCATCTTGGAAAAGGGCAGTAATGCACAAAAAGGTAATAAAAAATGTTCAGAGTCCTGACAGAGCCTTTTGATGTATGCAGTGAGATCTATAAACTCACATACAGTACCTGCATGCCTTGCAGTGATGTGGATATGTGCACATAGACCCCCCTGCCTACCGAGCACTGCAATCTATAAACCCCCGAATTAGCCCTAAAAAGGACTGTTGGTTTATCCGGATTTGTGGATTCTATGATGGTTGACCCACACTAACTAATAAAGGAACAAATTTCACCCTATCTCAGCAGCAGCTCTCCCTACAGTATCTGATTGCGCCGAGCAGGTCGGCGCCAGGTCTCTTATAGACCTGATGATGCTGTGCGGCCAGCCAATCACTGCAAGAACACAACAAAGATGGCTGCGGTATTACAGTGCATGGCAGACCATACCTGCATGTTCATTGGCGCTGTAAAAAGCGCCAAAATTAAAAGGAGGAGACCTGCCCTCCTGCCAAGTAATCCCAGAAATGCTCAGCCCTCGCCGAGTACACCAAGCACAGTGATACTGGCGCGAGTATGGAGTAGTGGCGAGCACGTTCGCTCATTACTAAACACCAGCAAGTCAGAAAACTGCCCTCTCAAAAGGATAATTTTTAGAGCATTTTTACAAATTAAGTAGCCTAGAAAGATTTGTATAGCATTGTTGCTAAATGATGTACTGGTTCCCATGAGTAGCCATCTGTTTTCTTCTAGCCAAATATGATAATGTCACTTGGAAATTACTATGGCTGTATTTGTGTTAAAAGGGCTCAAAAAAGATTCAGTAGAGTCCTAGGAGACTCAGCATATAATACGCATATTTTCTGTGTAAGATATTTTGCAGTATTAATGTTATTGGGAAAATTCAATGAAGTTGGTAAATTTTAATTTTAAAAGATTCACTCATTTTCAGCGAAGACACATTACAATAGATTTTAATTAAAAATGTACTATCATTTTGTCTAAACTCCTATACAAATGTGCACTTACAGTATGTCGTGTGACAAGGCTTATTAATTACAGCTACTACTATAAAGACAATATTCATTCTTTTCAAGGAGAGCTTACATCTCTATATTTTAGCAATAATTAAATCTCCCTATGTAAGGTCAGAAGTCTTAGTAACCCATAATGCCCACTTAAAGGTCTCCTAATCAGCCATATATTACACTACTCTGAAGTCCTGAGTGTCTGCAAATGGGTGTCTTCATTTTTTAGAAAAGTCTGATTTAACAACAGTATTATTCTAACTCTTATGACTAGGATTGTTATATGCTCAGACATTGTCTTACACAGTGTTTTAAAATATGGCACTAGAAATTCAGCTTTTTTCCTCCTGCAGAAAAGCTATGTTGCCTTTGCATACCACAGAAACAAAGAAATGAAAGAATGCCTATAGAAAAGGATTGTACAGAATTTGAAAGTTGCTTGTTATCGTGGAAATTCATAAGTCGGCATAATGGTAAAGACTGAAAAGTAATGGAAATTTTTAATTAAAACTCATAACAAAGTTTCTTCATCTTTCTTTATAGATGCTTTGAAATAATGAACATAATAATGGTTCTGATGGTGTGCATAGTCTTTAGAAATAAGCACTTGTTTCAGTTTTACTGCCCGTTAGATCATAAAAAATTATTTTAATTATTTAATTGCATTTGAGTGCTCACCTTTGATGCGCTCATGACATTTTCTGAGAGTTTGATAGTACTGACCATTTTTTTTCTTTTTGGCTTAAGTGACTGCAGCTCATTTAGCTCTTAATTACACAGTGAGGTCTGCATGACTGCGGCTGGTAATTTGAATACACTCCTAGAGTCAGAGCAGAGTCAGTGTGACTGAGCTTGTAAAAGGATTATGATGATTAATGTATGGGCCATAGATAAGTGGGCTAATGAACGCACCTAATTTCATCAAACACAATTAATTACATGAACTTATGATATTAACCCATCTTGTAGTGCATACATAATGTGTATTATTGATTTGTAGTAAAAGTATGGTCCTATCAGGTGGATTATTGTCAGACCCGAAAAAAAGGAGGTGCTATTAGCATTAGTTTGATGCAAACCATAATTGATGTGTCCGTATGTTTTAGTGATGTTACGAATGTACTGTTAATGCTGTTAATTGTCAAAAGAAGTTCACATTGATTTTTCCTACATTAGGGTTTAAATTTAAATTGATTTCTGCTATTTCTCAAATTTATTACTGTTGTAAAAAAAGGGAATTAACAATAAGTTATAGAATATTTGTGTGCATAAGACCCTTATCAAAAATATAGCACTCAAGATCTTAAATAAAGTGAATGCTGGGGTCTTTTGTGTGCTTACTTCAAACCTTATATTTTAAGTCAGAACTGAAACAAATATTGTTGCAATTTCCATGACATTGCAATAATAATTTGTTAAAATTAGTGTTATTAAACAGTTTCCTGAAAAAAAAAAAACTTTTGATTTACATAGTTTTGTGACCCAAGACAAGCCTTCAACCTTCTGGAAAATCTGAAAATTGAGGAATTTAGTTGGTAAGGTACACCTGACTACAACATTTACTGCTTTAACCTTCTAAACTGTATCCAAAACCATTTTGGTGGTATGAATTAGTGAATGCACACCTCTGTAAGCATTCAGAGCAGACAATTTCAGGCTGCATTGCAGCTAAGTGTAAACAGGAATTTTTAACGTGAGCGAGTGAAGGATCTTGCAAGTGTGTATTGTTTAAAGAAGAATTATTTGCATTTACTGTGCTTTTTGTTTAAATTATTGTAACGCACAACCAGGAATACACTAGGACTGAAATTCAGCCTTGGCATTTCAAAGAACATTGGACCATGCTATTCCCACCCCTGAGCCTCGGATGGGGTTATCTATAACTGAAATTACACTGGTGGTAATCAAGATTTGTTTTCCAATAATACTGCTATACATTCATGGACAAAAGTGTTGGCACTCTTTAAATTGTTCCAGACAATTAAGTATTTCTCCCAGAAAATCATTACAATTGGCGGCTTTGTTATTCAAATTTTCTTTTGTGTGTATTGGAACAACACAAAAAACTGAGAAAAAAGGCAAATTGGACATAATTTAACATAATACCTCCAAACTTTGCTGGACAAAATTGTTGGCGCCTTCATCTTAATATTTGGTTGCATACCCTTTGAACTGAAATCAATCGCTTCCTATAACCATCAACAAGTTTTATACATCTGTCAACTGAAATTTTGAACCATTGTTCTTTTGAAAACTGCCCAGGTCTCTTATATTTGAAAGGTGCGTTCTCCAAACAGCAATTTTAAGATCTCTCTACAGGTTTTCAATTAGACTTAGATCCGGACTCATTGCTGGCCAGTGGCCACTTCAAAACTCTCCAGTGCTTTGTTTCCATTAATTTATGATCATGTGACAGGGGCGCTGATGTGCTGGTTTTTTGACGTTCTTCTGATGCAATCAAGTTTAATGCCATTGTCAGCGCCAAAGCCCGGGGGAAATGAGGGTAGACAAGCTAGTATGTACCTATATGTCCAAGGTCGTAAAGGGGTTGGCAGACTATTATTTTATATCACAAAAGGCGTGATCAAAAATTACAAAGACCTCGACCATGGTACTATTATAAAAACACTTTTTTATTAGAATAAATCCTCATAAAAACAGCATATAACTTCTACTACAAAAAAGGGTACTAGATCCATAAACAAGGGACAACTCTGCCATAGGTTAACTCTAAAAATGACAAACTGGCTTATGCACTTGATATTTTACGGCTGCCACAATAGTATAGCTTATATAGAGTGGTCATATAATAAAATGACATTTTTAGGGGTGAATGTATTAGTTTGTCTATATGAACGTACCATTATCAAGGTAGCTAAACGCTAATCCTCCTAATACTATAATAATTATTCCCCCATATAAAAAAAGGGCATACATGTGTCCATATATCATAAGGCATACCTAATTATCAGCCACATGGAGATGAACCTCGGCGTTCCTCTGCCCCGACGCGCGTTTCACGCGCAGCCATAAAATATCAAGTGCATAAGCCAGTTTGTCATTTTTTGAGTTAACCTATGGCAGAGTTGTCCCTTGTTTATGGATCTAGTACCCTTTTTTATAGTAGAAGTTATATGCTGTTTTTATGAGGATTTATTCTAATAAAAAAGTGTTTTTATAATAGTACCATGGTCGAGGTCTTTGTAATTTTTGATCACGCCTTTTGTGATATATCTTACTGGTAATGGTACAGTGTCCCTTAAAGGGAGTTACATTGAGAAATTAGTATTGAGCAAATTATTGTGTATATAGACTATTATTTTACACAAATTGACTGACTATACTTTAGCATATGCAACTTTTCACACCAGTACTGTAATGGTAGCCCTGGTATACATTTGTTCATAAGAAAAGTGCACTCCTCAAAGTGCTCAAAACCACATTGAAGAAGTTTATTAACTATTCAGATTCTTGAAAGGAATTAAAGTAATGTGGAAGAAAAATGATAATGTAACTTTTTCCACAAAAGTGTTGCTTTAGCTCATCATTTTGCATTTTCACAATGGTAAAGGGTGAAAATGAATAATACAATGTGTTATGCAGTAACTCATGAGTAATCCAATATCCCATATGTGGTATAACACTAATGAATGGGTGCATGGCAAGACTTGGAAGGGAAGAAGCACCATTTGACTATTGGAGTTCAAAATTAGTTGGGATAGATAATGGACTCCATGTCACATTTGCAGAACACCTGATGTGCCTAAACAGATGAATACCCCACATTAATCCCATTTGGAAACAACATCCCTCAAGTAACTTATCTAGAAGTGTGGTGAGCACCTTGAATCCACAGGTGCTTCCCAGAATTTTATAAAGTTGAGGCAAGAAAATGAAAAATTTTTGATTCAGGCCCAAATTTTTCATTTTTACAAGGGTAACAGAAGAAAACGCCCATACATGTTTTTGTGAAATTCCTCCTTAGTACACCAATACCCCATATGTGGTGTAAAACTACTGCTTGGGCATCCAACAGGATTCAGAAAGGAAAGAGCTTCAATTGAATTTTGCAGTGTAATTTCGTCTGGAGTAGAATGCGGATGCCATGTCACATATAAAGAGCCCCTGACAAGCCCAAACAGCAGAAACCCCACAAGTAACCCCATTTTGGAAACTACATTTTTTGAGGAATTCATCTAGGGGTGTAGTGAGAATTTCTAACCCTCAGGTGATTCACAAAATTGTATAACATCTGGCTTAGTAACTGGAAATTATAATAGAAAAAACGGACTGCGCAGTTTGTTACTACATACTACGGTACATACTACATATAATCGGAAAATACTGTTTAGGTACAGAGGAAATCTTAGAAGGGAAGGAGCGCCATATTATAGTGAAGATTTTGTTATTATTTGTGGGTGCCATGACCCACTGGAAGAGACCCTGAGGTGCCAGAACAGCAGAACCCTCCCATAAGTGACACGATTTTATGAACTACACCACTCAATGAATTCATGGAAGGGTGTTATAAAATTATTTGACACACCCGTGGTGTCAATGTGATTACATCATTGGGCAGTGAAGAAAAAGTAATTACATTTTTAACACAACAAACTTGTTTTAGTCTCAGATTATAAATTTTCACATGAGAAAATTGGTAAGAATGGCTCAAGAGTTTGTCACACAATTTCTGCTGAACGTGGAAATACCCCATTTGTGGCTGTACAGTACTGCTTAGCCACACAGCAAGAAAGTTTTCATGCAGAAAGTGGTGCCATAAGGGTATGAACTCTGGTGACCTTTCTCACGGGACATCAAAGCTACACAGTAAAGGAGCATGATTACGCTCCTGTTGTAGTGTGAGATGGTTAGCATGGACAGTGGTCGCAGCACTGATGTGACTGTTATGCAAATCATAAGGATGTTTGTGGGACAGATATGGATTATCTTCATGTCTTCACACTGGACAGGTGAGGGATATAGTTGTTTATTATTTTTCTTCTTTTACATCAGCGGTGTCTGCACTCGCTTTATCAGCAACAGCAAGCGTTTTCTGATGAGAGTAGTACTGTCTCATAAGCCAACGCATGTGACCAACGGTGACCTTTTTACTCTCACAGCTGCTGCCTCATGCTGCATTCTGACAGTGTGAGAACTGCAGTTTTATGACCAGAGTTAATGATCTTACCGCTGATTACAGCCCATGTTTGCCACTCTGTCACACAAATGACGTAGCAAACAACAGATGTTCAGGCCCCCAATTCATCTGAATAGGATTTGGGTTGGAGTACCGTTCTGGTACCCAAACCAAACTTTTTTTTAGATGTGTGGCCAAACCCATCAGCCCCGAACATCCAGGGGTTTGCTCATCACTAATAGTGACAATTTGTTTTTCAGAAAAAAGTAGCAGGGGATGTTGCTGAATGATAATTGCAAATTTGCCATTGTAGTGCCCTTGCATTGCATTGCCCAGTATGTTATGCCCAGCTCGTTCATCTGGAGACATGCACTGATAAATTAAGTGGGCCCTCATAGCTACAGAAATGCCAACCATGTGGACACTAAATGTGGTTTAGACACACTCTGGAGCTCAGAAAAGAAGTAGGGATTTCTTTTGAGGGCCGAGGAGTCATAGCGCTTTTCCAGAAATTTCTGCTACTAGTAAATTTTAGGCCGACTATATTTCCATTGACAAATGACAAACCTGAGTAAGGACTTACTTTTTCTGTGGATTAAACTGAAGCTTTAATTGGGGACATTTTACAAAAAATGTTGGATAACATTCATTCTGCGCTATACGCTAGGCAGTTACATAAGGGTTTCCATCTAAATCTCTGAATGACATGCTTCAAATGAAACCCAAGAGGGATCTATTCATTATAAAAAGACAGCATCATTATTTTTTACACAGTGTTGCCTCTGCTCATCTTTGTCTTTCTTTATAGAAGTGTACAAAGCTGTGACAGACCACATTTTTATGCACACTTAAAAACAAGAACACCATTGGATCGTAAGCCAAATGGTGTCTCCATCTGCTTCATTATATTAAATCTTGTACTGAAGGTTTCATCTGAATCACGTATTTCAGAAGTCAACACGACAACCCCAATGTAATCACTCAGTTAGAGTGAAGGATAAATATGAGCTTAGCCTTACCGCAAACTTTAGGAGGAGGAATGAACAAATCAACAGCAGGTCAAGAATTGGTTCTATTTATTTTCTAAGCCATTCCTGTTGTGCTATAAGTGATTAGATGACTGTATTCCTTGAGTCAGTGCGATTTCAGTGATATAAGATTTATTATACTTTTTTATGTTTGGCTGCTATTGCACACTAAGCCCCCCTTCAAACGTCCATTTCTTATGTCTGTTTATGGTTCATTTTTTAACTACCACACATACAGACATACAAACAGCCATTGTATTCAATGGTGGTTCGCACACGTCAAGTTTTTCACACTGATCGTGTAAAAAACCCACAGACGTGTCTTTTTTTTTCTCAGTATGGACAAAATGCATGCAGCACATGTGTACAATGATGACACAGAGATGACATCCATGTGTCATCAGCGTGACATAAACTGCCACCTGGAAAGAAGTGGTACAGTTTACACTCTTTCCAGGTTCCGGGGGGGTGGAGTTAGAACAGTTAATAATTTAAGAAAGAATAGAGGAACACAGAGATACATAAAGTGCATGTATACTAATGCCAGGAGCCTCTCCAACAAAATGGAGGAATTATAATTAATTTTGTTGGAACATAATTATGACATGGTGAGGATAACTGAAACATGGCTGGATGAGAGCCATGACTTGGTTGTTAATTTACAGGGCTATAGTCTGTTCAGAAATGACCGTATAAATAAGCGAGGGGCGGTGTGTGTTTATATGTAAAATCATCCTTAAAACCCATCCTGCGTGATAATATAGGTGAATCTAATGAAAATGAAGAGTACTTGTGGGTGGAGATAAGGGGAGGGCGAAAAAATAATAAATTGCTGATAAGGGTTTGTTAAAAGTCTCCAAGAATAATGGAAGCAACAGAGAATATCCTCGTAAAGCAAATAGATGAAGCAGCGACTCAAGGAGAAGTCATTATTATGGGGGACTTCAACTACCCTGAAATACATTGGGCAACGGAAATCTGCAGTTCCAGCAAAGGTAATAGGTTTTTGACAACTATGAGAGACAATTACCTTTCACAACTGGTTCAGGACCCAACAAGATGGGGGCACTGCTAGACTTAATATTAACCAACAGGCGAGACCGCATATCAAATATAAGGGTTGGGGGTCACAAAAAATAAGTTTTCATGCGTCCTTTAATAAGATGTGTAGTAGAGGGCTAACAGTAAGCTTAACCTCTACTGTGGGTAAAATCCTGGAGTGTATTCTAAGAGATTCTATGCTGGAGTTTCTGAAGAGGAATAACCTCATGACCCAATATCAACATAGGTTTACGAGTAGTGTTGAGCGATACCGTCCGATACTTGAAAGTATCGGTATCGGAAAGTATCGGCCGATACCGGCAAAGTATCGGATCTAATCCGATACCGATACCCGATACCAATACAAGTCAATGGGACTCATGTATCGGACGGTATTCCTGATGGTTCCCAGGGTCTGAAGGAGAGGAAACTCTCCTTCAGGCCCTGGGAACCATATTAATGTGTAAAATAAAGAATTAAAATAAAAAATATTGCTATACTCACCTCTCCGACGCAGCCTGCACCTTACCGAGGGAACCGGCAGCGTTGTTTGCTTAAAATTTGCACTTTAACTTCCTTACGTGAAGTCCCGGCTTGTGATTGGTCGCGCGCCGCCCATGTGGCCGCGACGCGACCAATCACAGCAAGCCGTGATGTAATTTTAGGTCCTTCAGTATTTTAAAATTACGTTCCGGCGTTGTGATTGGTCGCGTCGCGGTCACATGGGCGACGCGACCAATCAAAATGCGCGCGTCTCCTGCCTCCCGTGACGTCACGGCTTGTGATTGGTCGCGTCGCCCATGTGACCGCGACGCGACCAATCACAACGCCGGAACGTAATTTTAAAATACTGAAGGACCTAAAATTACGTCACGGCTTGCTGTGATTGGTTGCGTCGCGGCCACATGGGCAGCACGCGACCAATCAGAAGCCGTGACGTCACGGAAGGAAGGAAAAGCGCGCATTTTAAGCAAAGAACGCTGCCGGTTCCCTCGGTAAGGTGCAGGCTGCGTCGGAGAGGTGAGTATAGCAATATTTTTTATTTTAATTCTTTCTTTTACACATTAATGTTGTTTCGATACCGATACCCGATACCACAAAAGTATCGGATCTTGGTATCGGAATTCCGATACCCGCAAGTATCGGCCGATACCCGATACTTGCAGTATCGGAATGCTCAACACTATTTACGAGGGACCATTCCTGTCAGACTAATCTGATAAACTTCTATGAAGAGGTAAGTTCCAGACTGGACCAAGGATACGCAGTGGACGTGGTGTATATTGACTTTTCAAAAGGTTTTGATACGGTGCCTCACAAAATGTTGATACACAAAATGAGTACAATGGGAATAGGGGAAAATATGTGTAAGTTGGTCAAGAGCTGGCTCAGGGATAGGAAACAAAGGGTGGTTATTAATGGAAAACACTCAGACTGGATCACAGTTAACAGTGGGGTACCACAGGGGTCAGTAATAGGCCCACTTCCTTTTAACATATTTATTAATAACCTTGTAGGGGGCATACAGAGTAGAATTTCAATTTTTGCAGATGACACTAAACTCTGCAGAGTAATCAATACAGAGGTGGACAATATTATATTACAGGAGGATTTATGTAAATTAGAAGCTTGGGCTGATATATGAGCTTTAATGGGGATAAATGTAAGGTCATGCACTTGGGCAGAAGAAATAAGTTGTATAATTATGTGCTTAATTGTAAAACACTGGGCAAAACTGTCACTGAAAAAGACCTGGGGGTATGGGTGGATGATGAACTCAAATTTAGTGGCCAGTGTTAGGCAGCTGTAGTGAAACCTCCACCAGGGGGAGCTGGTGAGGAAAGAGGTTAAACACTAAGCGTAGCAGCACAAAGCAACAGCACAGGTGTCACAGGTAATGAGAGAGTGGTCAGACGAACCGAGTCAGAAACGATCAGGAACAGAAGTACAAGAATGATCTTTTTACTCATAGATCTGAGACGGGGACAAGAGGGCATCCTCTACGTCTGGAGGAAGGAAGGTTTAAGCATAATAACAGACGCGGATTCTTTACTGTAAGAGCAGTGAGACTATGGAACTCTCTGCTGTATGATGTTGTAATGAGTGATTCATTACTTAAATTTTAGAGGGGACTAGATGCCTTTCTTGAAAAGTATAATGTTACAGGTTATATATACTAGATTCCTTGATAGGGTGTTGATCCAGGGAACTAGTCTGATTGCCGTATGTGGAGTCGGGAAGGAACTTTTTTCTCCAATGTGAAGCTTACTGTTTTCCACATGGGCTTTTTTTGCCTTCCTCTTGATCAACATGATTGGGCACATTAGGTTAGGATATGGGTTGAACTAGATGGACTTAAAGACTTCCTTCAACCTTAAAAACTATTTTACTATGTTACTATGACTGCTGAAGGCAGCTCTCATCATTGTCGCTTGGCCCTCCCTTAGGTCAGGAAGACAAGATGACAATGATGGGAGTTGTTTTCTGCACCCACTTTGTACATTCTGTCTGATATCCTTTTGGGATATTGTCCCATTTCCCAGATGATTACCATCAGACCCAAGCCATGGGCTTCCCCTCTGCTGGTAATGAAATTTATGCGAGAGCCCACGATACTTTTTTTATTCAATTCTTAATTTTGCATAGGAGATACCCAGCGTGTGATGAATATAACTCCCATCATTGTTTCCTGGTTATGCAGATCACAGGTAGACAAACACGGATCTCACCAGTACAGGTTTTTCCTGTATAAGAATCACCAAGAGGTGTAAATGAGGTCTCAAAAATACCATTTTTGCACCACCATAAATTGTGAGCTACAATATTTTCATATTTATACCAACAGAGTCATGTGAGGGCTTATTTTTTGTGAGACGAGTTGACGTTTTTATTGGTACCATTTTCGGGCATATAACATTTTTTGATCACTTTTCATTCTGATTTTTGCAAGACAGAATGAGTGGAAACCAGCAATTCAGGAATTGTTTTGTTTTTTTAATTCAGTTCACTATGTGGTAAAAGTGATTAAGCAAGCAGCTTTATTCTTCAGGTCAGTATCAATATAACAATACCACATTTACAGTATATAATTTTTTTATGATTTGGTGCATTTACACAATAAAATCTAATTTATAGACAAAAGAACTGTTTTTGCATCGCTGTATTCTGAGACGTATATGGAGCGGCCCCCAGACGCAGGATGGCGGGGTACTCGGTACCGGGTCTATCGGTTCTGAGGATGTCACAGTGGCCTGACCCGGTCCGTGGTCCTGCTAAGGGGTGCCCAATAAAAGGTGTAGGTGGTGGTAAATAACGAGGACACAGGGATGCAATCTCTTTACCTCTTTACTGAAGGCTTCGGCATCCGCAATCCAGAGCACTGCTAACAGGGCTGGCTGAGACCGGCCGGTCCGAAGGCACATCCAGAGTTCCCTTTTCAGGTGGAAATCAGTGGCCTTCCTACCAGCGCCTGGGTGTTGTAGTACTTCCCTGCTGAGCACCACGGGATAGTCGTCACAACTGTCGTGTATGTTTCTGTTCTTTCTCTACATCCCCCAGATGATATGGATAGGACGCACCCGTATGACGGGGTAGGCCTGGAGTTATTTTATAGGGACCCTAGAGACGCCCCTCTCCCACAATTGCCTCCTTTGTCTTCATTAGGTGATTTAGGTGAGGCAGCCAACCTATAATTAACTGCCCTGCCGTTGGTTTGAAGTAATGCGTGGAGCCCAATACTTCCTCGGCGTTCCGGCCACCGGCTACGCTCCTCAGTAGGATGTTGCCGATCTTGGGGCACGAATCCTACTGGTTCTTTCGCCTTTGTGCTGTGATCTCATTTCTCACTTCTCCACAATAAACCTTGCTTCTTATCCTTTCTTAAGATGCCGCCGCAATGAAGTGCAGGCGCGGCTCCGTAACGATCTGTCCTTTTCGCTAGGCCTCTGCCACGATCCCACCCCTGACAGGGACCCCCCTGAATCTTCCCAAACAAACTCCTCTCTCACTAGGTGTTGCCTGGGCAAAACCCAGTCAGCTTCTCTCTAACTTCCTATCCAGCCCCCAGTTTTACCAGATTGTGAGGAGTGGCCTAATGCATAGAACCCTTTGCTCCCCCTGGTGGCCGGAGTGTGAAGTGTAATGTGTGACTGTGATACCTGGTCAGGTGAACTCCTTTAGTGCCATCAGACATACCATCACTCCCCTTAGTGGCAGAGCGTCAGTACTGCAACGACCAGGACTCTGGGGCGCTGCATATAACTTTTGCATTTCTCCACTGATGAAGCTGTATGGCAGCTTGTTTTTTGCGGGACAAGATAAAATTTTCAGATATACCATTTTTATTTACATTCGATTTTTGTTCTAATTTTTTTTTCAAATTTATTTGGCAGTATGATGAAAAATCATATTTTTTGCCACTTTTTTAAGGTGTTCATTTAAGTGGTTAAATAGAGTGTCAGTCTTACAGATTGGGTAGTTCCAGAAGCGGCGATTTCAAATGTGTACTTTATTTTGTTTCTTTTTTTTTTTACATAAATATAGCTATTTATTGGTATAATATTTTTTCATTTTATTTATTTATTTTGTGCTATTTTTTAAAAATATTTTTACAATTTTTAAATGCCAAACTGACGATAGAGGGAGCCTCCTCCCTCTCTCAGCCTTCTAAATGCTGGGATTGCTATTTATTGCAGCATTTAGGGGTTAAATGGCCCGAGGTGATGCGGGCGCCCCTCCTGGCTATGACAGCTGGGACTTGGCTTTTACTTCAGCTGAGCTCCTTGCGGCGTTCGTGAGGGCACCGCTCCAGTGCCCGCGTGATCGCCATGATGTGAGTTTATGTCATTTTGTGGGAACCCCTTCTCGACCTTGACGTAAGTGTCAAGCATTGTAAAAGGATTAAGTATTTTAAACTGAAAGGATATGTTGTAGAGGACTGGTATAGAATAAATGTGGTCAACATGTAGCCATTAATAAAATAAAAGATATAACATTGAGAAAGATATCAGGGAGCAGAAAACCAAAGCCAGAAAACCGTATAAATTTAATAGCTTTTGCTGTGTAAATGTATTAAAAATATTAAAATTTGAGAGTCCTCAGTGGTTGATACTTTTTAATAGCTAACTGAAAATATGGTATTAAATAGCAGGCTTTTGAGACTGCTATGATATCTTGATCAGGCTTGCTAGGTGAAAATTGTAAGTCTGCCTCTGTAGTGCCCAGTACATTATGGTGACCAGTACATTTTGGCCAGTTCATGCTTCTAGAAATAAGCACCTGTAAGTTGAGGGGGCTCTCTTTACTACAGAAATGCGAAATATGTGGACACTAAATGTGGTTTGGAGGGCAATGGACCATAGAGCTTTTCAACAGCCTTTGTGCAACCAGTAACATGGAAACCACCTATAAATATAAATATTTTTTATTCTTCCTTTAATGTGCTCCTTTTTAAAGTCTATTTTATACATTATGTGTTCACTAGAGATGAGCTGAAAGATCTGCGGAAGATTGAACACCAGTCAAAATATAACATTTTGAGATTTGATTCACTGTTCAAAAAAAAAAAAAAACTTGCCAGCACCATTTCCCACACTGCTGAAGCATAAGATAGCAGGCTATTGTAATTTTGTGTTTCAACTCGGGCTGCCTCATAATGCCATGCAACTATGTCATCTTATGAATTATGATACCTTGTACAGTGGTGGTCACTACCTGTGCCATTACAATCAGTGGTTCCTGGTGGAGCACAGTTTGCACAGCAGAGTTGTTTTTCATCTGCAGAGTGACTGGTAATTGTCTCTCTCCAGTAGTGTGTAAGCTCCTATGATCAGTGGGTTCCTCTTTCTCTCTAACCTGTAGAGTTTAAGCTTTTGTGGTTAGCATAGTCCTCTTGCACTCTCTCCTGTAGAGTGAAAGCTCTTATGATCAATGTTGTCCTCTCTCTCTCTAACCTGTAGAGTTTAAGCTTTTGTGGTTAGCATTGTCCTCTTGAGCTCTCTCCTGTAGAGTGAAAGCTCTTATGATCAGTGGGGTCCTCTCTCTCTTTTTCTGCAGAGTGTAAGCTCTTAGGGTACCGTCACACAGTGCCATTTTCATCGCTACGACGGCACGATTCGTGACGTTCTAGCGATATCGTTACGATATCGTTGTGTCTGACACGCTACTGCGATCCGGATCCCCGCTGAGAATCATACGTCATAGCTGATCGTTTGAAACTTTCTTTCGTCGTCTAGTGTCCCGCTGTGGCGGCATGATTGCATCGTGTGACACAGGTTGTATACGATGTGCGCATAGTAACCAATGGCTTCTACATCGCAAATACGTCATGAAATTATCGCTCCAGCGCCGTGTATTGCAACGTGTGACCGCAGTCTACGACGCTGCAACGTCACGAATCGTGCCGTCGTAGCGATGAAAATGCCACTGTGTGACGGTACCCTTAGTGTCAGCAGGGCTCTCTCTATCTTCTAGACAGTGTAATCTCTTATGGTTGGTGGTGTCTTCTTTCATGCTATTCTGTAAAATTTAGGCTCTTATTGTCAGCAGGGTTCTCCTTCTCTCTCTCCTTTCCCCCAAGTGTATTTTCTGAGCAATTCCAAGCTTTCCTGTATTGAGATTTGCATTAATTTATTCGCCTCAAATTACATTTTGTGAGAAAATTTAGAGAAGTGGGCATATTTGAAATTCAAAAGATCTACTCTACAGTATTTACCTGTTTTTATGTTTGAGATTGTGGGCAGGGCTCAAGGGTTCCAGATGTTTTCATCTTATTCATCAATTCCAAGTTTGTATATACTCACCAAATTTGGTGAGAATGTGCTCCAGATCCTCGCCACCAGATTTATTTTATTTAATCACTGATTATTGCTCCAAATATTATTGGCACTTCCACAAATTAGAATAAATCTATGAAGAAAGGAAACTAACGCCACTTCAAATCAAACACATCTTTATTAATATACAAAAAGCAAAGAACAATTAAAAAGAAACAAGGGGAATCATATGCAGAGAATACTACGGTATATTCACTGGCTGTACAAAACAACCTTTCCAAAGGGAACTGAGCTAGTAAAGGGATACTTAGACTATGTAGTTAGTATACATCCAAATCAGAAATGACCTAATCCTAAGTAGCATATATAAAAATATTTTAAACTGATTCTTCAGATGGCTACAAAAAATTGCAAATGCCAAGTGGCCAAAAGTGCTCCAAATGAATAAAGCCGAGTATATCCTAATAATCAGGCACAATGTAGTGAAAGGTTTTATATCAAATATACCACATGTTGGAACAATTCAAATACATTTTATAAGCCATATAGCTGTAGTGCATGCAGAATGTAGGTAAATAGTAAGACAGTGCTGAGAGGCACTAAGTTATCCACATTAAACAAGGTGCACACGATAGGTAATTGATACTTTGTCATGTTAGATCAAGTCAAAAAGTAAAAGTGGTGTGCAAAAAAGTGCATAGCATAGTGCATAAGGAATACAAAGTGCAATACTGACACAATGTTCAAATACACTAACATTATTAATCAAGTAACAATGATGATATACCTAAAGAGAAGGAGTAGACCAGTACAACCTAAAAATAGATCAGTGGCCCTTCAAAGGCTATTAATGTTAGCCTTCAGCTGTCTGCTTTGCCTTTGCAGGTTAATAAACATAGGGGAGACCCCACATATTTTTTTTTAGGATCCCCCTATTTTTAATAACTAGCAAAAGGCACAGCAGACAGCTGGGGGCTGATATTAAAATGCTGGGAAGGGTCATGGATATTGACCTCTTCCCAAGCACAATAATACCAGCTCACAGCTGTCTGCGTTCCCTTGGCTGGCTATTAAAAATGAAGGAGAAAAGTCCTTTATTTGTACAAATTACTCCCAAATGTCTTTTACCCATTTATTAGTTTAAAAAAATCAAATAATCTAAAGGAGTCAGGCGTAAATCCATACTATGTCACTCGACAATCCCCAACTCTGCTGCATCCAGATGCACTGCTGAGCGGTTACATCAGTCATGTTACCGCTCAGCATGACAGCTGGAGCACAGTGACAGTAGCCTGTGAATCAGGCTGCTGAAAAGAGCGCTGATGTTAGTAAAGTTATCCCAGTACATTGCGGATGAGAAATTTCTCACACAGTGCATGTACAGCATGTAGAATATATGAAAAGAGTATCAAATACAGATCGTGGTCATGGTGCTCTTGGTTGTGATGGTAGAGCTGCTCCAAAGATAGGACGTAGTCATTCTGTGCCTGTTTTTTGCCTAAGTGAAACCCCTTCCTCGGGTATAGGGAGGCAAAAGGATGTTCATTTAGTAGGCCCAAGTACCACTGGCCGCATGATGAGGGCAGAACATGTTGAGGCAGTGTTAGACTGGATGGCTGAGAGTGCCTCAAGGTTCTTTGCATTTTCTTCTACCGGGCCCACTTCAGAAAGTACAGAGTTGACACCAGAGGATCATCGTCATCATTCTTTCACCCCCATACACTTACAAAAAAGCCAAGCTGTCTGCTCCTAAAGTCACACAGCAGCCTCTTATGCATCAATTTTTTAAAATTCCCAGCAAGAATGACAGCATTTCTAAGGCCAGTAATTTGGAAATAATGTCATTCTGTACAATGGCTCATGGGTTGCTAGTGGGGTATTACCCTTTTCTCGCGAGGGTTTGGTGGATGGAAAGCTGCACACTTCCATGGGACGGTGTGGAGTAGCTCGGGGATAGTGGAGATGGTGTTGTCACATCCTCTCTTTGCAGGGAGGCAGGTGGCCCTGTTAATTGTGAGTGTGAGGAAGAGGCTCAGATCTGTCAAGCTTCTTAAGGTGTGTTATTCACTGCACCTTGCACTTAAATTTCAGATACATCATCATGTAGGCAGTGCTCAGGTTCAAAAGATTTATGCCAGGCTCTGATAGCTCAGCATGCAAACAACGTGTCAGGACATTCCCTGAATAAATCCCACACTAGAGAGCTCTTTTGAGTTACCTTTGGAGTACTCATTTCTTTGGCACTGTAGGCAGTAGCAGCCGACGTACTGGCTAGTCAGGGGGAAATTACAACAGACTGTTCTGAAACTGATCTGTTTGATGGACAGTTCCCACTCTGCTCAGGAGTAGTGATGAGCGAATAGCATTATTGCTCGGGTCTGAATACATGTGGGAATTCCCTAACAAACAGGCATTCCTCACATGTATTAAGCCTTGCTAGCAGCCGTAAATCATGCAGCTGAGGCGAAAACTAAATGTCCTAGCACTACAAAATTCTCGGAGATCACCCGAGCATGCTTGGGGAGACCCGAGTAACAATGCTATTCGCTCATTACTACTCAGGAGCTGTGGATGGGGATCAAAGAGCTGATGAGTGACTGGCGCTGGTGAAGCTCAAGTTTGGCCTGGTGGTGTGCAATAATGGGTGAAGTCTTGTAGTAACTCAGGGCCTAGATGGTTTAACGCACATTTCTTGCCTGGTGCATGTGCTGAATTTGTTGCTTCAGAGTTTCCTCAAAATGATCCAGATATTTCTGATCTGCTGGTGAAAGTCCAGGCAGCGTGCATACATTTTCGGCGTTCTCACCCTTCCACTGCTAGCCTGTCTGTGCTGCATCGTCACTTTTGTCTTCCCACTCATCACCTCATATGTGATGTATCAGCAAGGTGGAACTCCGCCTTGCATGTGCTGGAGAGGCTTTGGGAGCAGCAGGCATTAGTGGAGATTTGGCTGCAGCACGCACAGGTGAGTCGCCCTTCAGAAAACTCCCACTTCACCAGCAATAAGTGGGCTTCCATGTGGGATGGCGCTAATGACATTATCAGCAGCATTACTATACTACTTCTATGCCTACTGGAAACAAGACTTCAGGCAATAAAGATGAGGTAGTGGCACAGGAGAAAGAGGTGCAGAAAGAACATGGACCATTTTTACCATTATCAGGAGTGTCGTACACACAAAAATTGGTTTCTCTCCTCCAGTGGCAAGTATACTGTTAGAGCGTGTCTTTAGTAGAGATGAGCGAATATTTCAATATTCGTTTCAGCTCAGGATTGCCGAATTTGCAATATTCGCCTATTTAAACGCCGAATATAGCTGAGCATACAAAGCACAAAAGCCGGTGTTTCCGACGCTGTGTGATAGCATGGGAAACACCGGTGTAGTGCTTCTGATCAGCAGTGAAATCATCCCCGCTGGTCAGAGAGCCAGGGTACCCACGCTGTCAAAGGACAGCGTGAGCGCTCAGCTGTGATCAGAGGTATAAAATTTACCTCCGGTCACTGGCATCAGCTTATAGGACTACAGCTTCCATCATCTGACACCTGCTGCCACTAATAACAGTAAGAGCAGGAGCGGCGGATGGGAGTATTCATGAGTTGCTCCTGCGCTGTAAGTGAAGAATTAAAAAAAAAACCTGGTGTGGATTCCCCTCTATATTTGATAACTAGCTAAGCAAAATTTACAGCTGGGGACTGCAACCCTCAGCTGTCAGCTTCAGAAAGGTTGGCTATCAAGAATAGAGGGATCCCCACGCTGTATTTTTAGTTATTTAAATAAATATTTGAAAAAACGGTGTGTGGTCCCCACCATTTTTGACAACCAGCCTTGCTAAAGCAGACAGCTGGGGGCTGGTATTCTCAGGCTTGTAAGTGGCCATGGATATTGCCCCATCCTAAAAACAGCACCCTGCAGTTGCCCAGAAAAGGCACATTAGATGCACCAATTCTGGCGCTTTGCCCGGATCTTCCCAATTGTCCTGTAGTGGTGGCAAGTGGGGTTCATATTTATTTCTGAGTGTCTGAGCAAAGGGTTTAAATACTTATGACCATGTGATTTTTCAGCTTTTCCTTTTTATTAAATGTGAAAACATTTCTACATTTTTGTTTTTTTCAGTCAAAATGGGGAGCAGAGTGTACATTAACAAGAAAAAAATGAACTTTTTTTAAATTTACCAAATGGCTGCAATGAAACAAAGCGTGAAAAATGTAAATGGGTCTGAATACTTTCAGTATCCACTATATCCGGCGATTAAATCAACGATTAAATAGGTGAATATTGCAAATTCGGCGATTGTGAGCTGAGTCGAATGTTGAAATAGTTTTAAGTCACTTTCAGAAAAAATGGAAAAGATAAAAAAAATTAAAAAAAGAAAAGAAAAAAACAGTGTTGGATTACTCCATTTCTGCCTCTTCAACCTCCACCGTCACATTCACCTCTTCCTCCATTTGGACCTGTTCTTTCTGGTTCAAGATTATTATTTTTTATTTCTGTTCTGCTTAGCATCTGGACAGGACTCGGCTGTAGTGAGAAAGGCTTAAGGTCATGGTACCTCATTATAAATATGAAATTATGATGGTCTTCTCCCTGTAAATAGGATAGTATGTAATGGCTCTTTGTGGCAGAGTGGTTTCCTATTCAAAGATGACTGGAAGGTACAGAACAAATAGATATCTCCTCAACTGTTTAATTTACAAAAAGGCAACAAAACATTAGGCAACAGGATTATTTGAATAGATAATAGTAGACAACTTGCTAACACTAGCAACAATTTGTGGGACACTTCTGACAGTCTGCTGGTTTTCTTCTCAGCAACACCTAATTCTGCAACAAACTTTGAGTCATGTTCTCTGCAGCTTAGTACAACTTTATGAGCACAACCTCTCACAAAGTTGCCTCACTTTGGCAGCAATACTTTGCATTAGCTTGTCTGGATACATTTCACACATTTGCAGCTAACTATTCACTGTTAGTCCATCACTATCCATCTCACCCAGCCATTGGCCACTAGATACCTTTAGTGGCCACTAGATACCCTTAGAGTAGCAAGCCTATTCACATTCTCACAGTAGCTCCTGCATCCTGTAGTGTGGTTATCTCATTATGTAGTCTTTCAACCATATTACAAATATGTTTCAAATGTATTAAATTTCCTCATATTTCAAGTTTTGAGATGATGGTGGATGTGGACTATTAACCCCTTCATGAGCAAAGGAAATTTCATTTTTGCGATTTAGTTTTTTTCTCCCATTCGTTCCAGAGCCATAACTTTTTTAATTTTCTGTCAAAATGGCCATGTGAGGGCTTTTTTTGTGTGGGACAAGTTGTTCTTTTGAACAACATCATTCGTTTTAGCAGGTCGTGTAGTGGAAAATAGAAAAAAAAATCCAAGTGCTGTGAAATTGCAAAAAAGTGCAATTAGTTGTTCTTTTTTATTTATCACGTTCACTAAATGCTAAAACTGACCTGCCATTATGATTCTCCAGGTCATTGCTAGTTCATAGACACCAAACATGTCTAGGTTTTTAATTTAAGTGGTGAAAAAAAAAAATCAAAATTTTGGTAAAAAAAAATGGTGTCATTTTTCGAGACCAGTAGCGTCTCCATTTTTTGCGATTTGGGTGTGGATGAGGGCTTATTTTTTGCGCACTGAGCTGACATTTTTATTGATAACATTTTGGTGTAGATACGATCTTTTGATCGTCCATTATTGCATTTTACTGAACTTTTATATTTTGTTATTTTTTAAATATTTTTAAAAACATTTTTTTTTACTTTTTGCATGTTTCAATAGTCTCTATGGGAGATTGGAAGCTGCAGTTGTCAATTTTGCTACATACAGGTGATGATCCAATCACCTGTATGTAGCAGAAATGCTCAATTGCGCCGACCACTGGGCAATGCTCATAGCAATCCAGCTATGACAACTATAGAGGTCTGCTAGAGACCCCTGGTTGTCATGCTAACTAGTGATGGGCGAGCACTAAAATGCTCGGGTGCTCATTGCTCGGGTCGAGCAAATTGAAATACTTGGGTACTTGGCCAGAGCAACGAGCCCAATGTAAGTCTATGGGAAACCAGAGTATTTTTCCCGTGATCCCCCCGGGGGTACTTTTAAGGTCTAAAAACGTCTGAAAATGATGGAAACACTGCTCAAATGACACAGGGACATCATGGGGATTGCCCCTGGAAGCATTCCTGAGTCCTAGTTCACAGCTTTAATCATTTTTTCTGAGATTCATGCCACTTTTCCTGGTGCCACAAAAAACACATGAAAACGAAACCAAAACGGGTTTTGCTTGAAAATATGTCAAGATACATCCTTTGCAGGTTCATAACTTGCCTGTAAGGCCAAATATTTAACCCCAGACCAACAATTTCCTCTCCCACTTAGGCTTAGTTCAGACGCAGCATTTTTTAAGCGTTTTTCAACTTTAACATTGCTTTCAACCACTACAAATGCATTCACTGGGAAATGTCATTGTAACATTTAACAACCCTAGCTGGCCATGTGGTCTGTGACACATAAGCAGACCCATCTTGTTTCATTTATGAAGGAGGGACTCTTAGGCTGCTGTCACACTAGCAGTATTTGGTCAGAATTTTACATCGGTATGTGTAAGCCAAAACCAGGAGTTGAACAATTAGAGGAAAAGTATAATAGAAACATATGCTCCACTTCTGCATTTATCACCCACTCCTGGCTTTGGGTTGCAAATACTGATGTAAAATACTGACCAAATACTGCTAGTGTGACGGCAGCCTTAAAGTCACAGAGACTATTTTTACTGGTGCATCAGGCGGCAATAATCTTCTTAAAGGGCCATTATGAAACAGTGGGTCTCCTAAACTGTTGTAGCCTATGCTGTGAGTGGATGGGCTGCCATGAATTATGATGCACCACAATACCCCTGTCATAAGATGTCCAGGGGGGACTCCTGAAAAAGTGTTGCATTGAATTCATGGCCTGCCCTGCTACCAATTTATATGCACCTCAATAAGCCTTTGAACTCACATAGTGGATGGGCCCATGAAAATCCACTTCACAATATGCATTTTGTACTCCCGTACTCCTTTGTTTTACAAATTGGCAGGAAGGCGAGCCCTGCTGCATAGTCAGTAATATGCACCCCATTACGCCTTGGAACCCACATGCTGGATGGGCTCATGAATTCCACTTCACAATATGCATTTTGTACTCCCGTACTCCTTGGTTTTACACATTGCCAGCAAGGCCAGCCCTGCTGCATAGTCAGTCATATGCATCCCATTACGCCTTGGAACCCACATACTGGATGGGCCCATGAAAATCCACTCGTATTTTTTAATGGTATGATGGTTCCCTCTTTGCAGAATTATTTACAGGAGAATTTGTCAATTGTGTTTGCCATGTTTTTAACACTAAGGTTCAGATACGGCTTTACAAAAGGCTAATTCTTGCAATACAAAGCAATTTCATTGCAAACTACAAAATTCAAGGAATATTAAGAGTGAATAGTGTGAGTGCGTACATTTTTGTATATGTTAACAATAACATACAAAGGTTAATAAGTACATATAAGGATTGCATAAATATACTGATTATGTATATATGAAGATTAACTTCATACAGTCTACTTAGATCATCACCAAGAGACTTTTAAATATCATCCATCTGGAATATCAGAGAATCAACACCAAGACAGAAAACCCCTGGGAGATTACCTACACTGCATGGTTGTCCCCAATTATGCAGGTATTAGCACACTGTACATGTACAGGTACCCCAGTTTTGGCATCTGTCTTAGTCATGTTTCTCTGGTCTTATATAGTGATTTACACTATGTAGTAACTCTAGTTTCACCCAGACCTTCAAGTGGCCACTTTTCAAGGTGGGATGAAACTGAGATATCATGAACTCATCAGAAGAGGGGGCATAAACTCCTAGAAAATAAAAGCCACAAGGATTTAGATCAAACCACCACAGGCAGAGTTTTAGTAAACCTTAATGTTTTACAATGACAAACAACAAACATATAGAGGCTTCGAACTGTTTGTGAAGTGAGTAAACAAACATCAAGATTGTGTCACTATGAGTATTGTCTGTCACATCTGTAAATGTTTTACAAAACATGCAGCTATGTGATTGTCTAAATGCATTCGGTGTACAGTATTTCAATCTTGTTTACATATCGCCATTTGTATATTCGCCATTTGTACATTTGAGGCAGCCAAAGTTATGGATCTCAAGGAGAGGAACTAATATAGTGAACAAAGCTATATTTTTAATCAACTACTGAGCCAAACTAACAGCATTGCTTTTTCAAATTTATATGAAGTGTATTGTGTCCAATTTGAGCAACCAGGCAACACAAAAAGGAGCTTTTCAAGTGAGCTCTTTAAGATACACAAATGTGAAGTGTTTGCCATCAAGGATGTGGTTTCACCAGTGGGGGTACCTTTTTTAAAAATATACTATTGCCATCACAGCCCCCCTTGCCCAAACTTCTCGGGCCTATAACAGTACAAAGCATGTTCACCCAGGTCATGTCGTGGGAGATAAGGAAGAGACATTACAGGAGATAGAGTTAAGAATTAGGGCCGATGTAGTGTGTCATGATCTCAATGGCAAGAGAACATAGCATAAGCATATATAGGAACTAGCTCTTGGAAGATGGGAACTGAGCTGACCATGAACTAAACCTAACGCACAACTAGCAGTGGCCGGGTAGCATGCCTACGTTGATTCTAGATGCCCAGCCCAGCCGGAGGACTAAATAAAGCTAGCAGAGGAAAATATTAGTCCTAGCTCACCTCTAGAGAAATACCCCGAAAGGAGACAGAGGCCCCCCACATGTATTGGCGGTGAGTTGAGATGAAATAACAAACGTAGTATGAAAATAGGTTTAGCAAATTTGAGGTCCACTTACTACATAGCAGAAGACAGAAAGGACACTTTCATGGTCAGCTGAAAACCCTATCAAAAACTCCATCCAGAAATTACTTTAAAACTCTGGCATTAACTCATAACACCAGAGTGGCAATTCCCGTTCACAAGAGCTTTCCAGACACAGTAACGAAACTACAGCTGTGAACTGGAACAAAATGCAAAAACAAACATGGACAAGAGTCCAACTTATCTAGTAGTTGTCTAGGAGCAGGAACAAGCACAGAGAGGCTTCTGATAACATTGTTGACCGGCAAGCAACTAACAGAGCAGCAAGGTTATATAGCGACTCCCACATCTTGATGGGAACAGGTGAACAGAGAAGATGAAGACACCAGTTCAATTCCACCAGTAGCCACCGGGGGAGCCCAGAATCCAAATTCACAACAGTACCCCCCCCTCAAGGAGGGGGCACCGAACCCTCACCAGAACCACCAGGGCGATCAGGATGGGCCCTATGAAAGGCACGAACCAGATCGGAGGCATGAACATCAGATGCATTCACCCAAGAATTATCCTCCTGGCCGTATCCCTTCCACTTGACCAGATACTGGAGTCTCCGTCTGGAAACACGAGAGTCCAAGATTTTCTCCACAACGTACTCCAACTCACCCTCAACCAACACCGGAGCAGGAGGCTCAACGGAAGGCACAACCGGTACCTCATACCTGCGCAATAATGACCGATGAAAAACGTTATGAATAGAAAAGGATGCAGGGAGGTCCAAACGGAAGGAAACAGGGTTAAGAATCTCCAATATCTTATACGGGCCGATAAACCGAGGCTTAAACTTAGGAGAAGAGACCCTCATAGGGACAAAACGAGAAGACAACCACACCAAATCCCCAACAGAAAGCCGAGGACCAACACGACGGTGGCGGTTGGCAAAAAGCTGAGTCTTCTCCTGGGACAACCTCAAATTGTCCACCACCTGCCCCCAGATCTGATGCAATCTCTCCACCACAGCATCCACTCCAGGACAATCCGAAGATTCCACCTGACCAGAGGAAAATCGAGGATGAAACCCCGAATTACAGAAAAACGGGGACACCAAAGTGGCAGAGCTGGCCCGATTATTGAGAGCGAACTCCGCCAATGGCAAAAAAGCAACCCAATCATCCTGGTCAGCAGACACAAAACACCTCAGATATGTCTCCAGGGTCTGATTAATCCGCTCGGTCTGGCCATTCGTCTGAGGATGGAAAGCGGACGAAAAAGATAAATCTATGCCCATCCTAGCACAGAATGCCCGCCAAAATCTAGACACGAATTGGGTCCCTCTGTCAGAAACGATATTCTCAGGAATACCATGCAAACGAACAACATTTTGAAAAAACAGAGGAACCAACTCGGAAGAAGAAGGTAACTTGGGCAGAGGAACCAAATGGACTATCTTAGAAAAACGGTCACACACCACCCAGATGACAGACATCTTCTGAGAAACAGGCAGATCTGAAATAAAATCCATCGAGATGTGCGTCCAAGGCCTCTTAGGAATAGGCAAGGGCAACAATAATCCACTAGCCCGAGAACAACAAGGCTTGGCCCGAGCACAAACGTCACAAGACTGCACAAAGCCTCGCACATCTCGTGACAGGGAAGGCCACCAGAAGGACCTTGCCACCAAATCCCTGGTACCAAAAATGCCAGGATGACCTGCCAACGCAGAAGAATGAACCTCAGAGATGACTCTACTGGTCCAATCATCAGGAACAAACAGTTTATCAGGTGGGCAACGATCAGGTCTCTCCGCCTGAAACTCCTGCAAGGCCCGCCGCAGGTCTGGAGAAACGGCTGACAATACCACTCCATCCTTAAGGATACCTGTGGGCTCAGAGTTACCAGGCGAGTCAGGCTCAAAACTCCTAGAAAGGGCATCCGCCTTAACATTCTTAGAACCCGGTAGGTATGACACCACAAAATTAAACCGAGAGAAAAACAATGACCAGCGCGCCTGTCTAGGATTCAGGCGCCTGGCGGTCTCAAGATAAATCAAATTTTTGTGGTCAGTCAATACCACCACCTGATGTCTGGCCCCCTCAAGCCAATGGCGCCACTCCTCAAAAGCCCACTTCATGGCCAAAAGCTCCCGATTCCCAACATCATAATTCCGCTCAGCGGGCGAAAATTTACGGGAAAAGAAGGCACAAGGCCTCATCACGGAGCAGTCAGAACTTTTCTGCGACAACACTGCCCCAGCTCCGATTTCAGAAGCGTCGACCTCAACCTGAAAAGGTAGAGCAACATCAGGCTGACGCAACACAGGGGCAGAGGAAAAACGGCGCTTAAGCTCCCGAAAGGCCTCCACAGCATCAGGGGACCAATCAGCAACATCAGCACCCTTCTTAGTCAAATCGGTCAATGGCTTAGCAATCTCCGAAAAACCAGCAATAAATCGACGATAAAAGTTAGCAAAGCCCAAAAATTTCTGAAGACTCTTAAGAGAAGAGGGCTGCGTCCAATCACAAATAGCTTGAACCTTGACAGGATCCATTTCAATGGAAGAGGGGGAAAAAATATATCCCAAAAAGGAAATCCTCTGTACCCCAAAAACACACTTAGAACCCTTCACACACAAAGAATTAGACCGCAAAACCTGAAAAACCCTCCTGACTTGCTGGACATGAGAGTCCCAGTCATCCGAAAAAATCAGAATATCATCCAAATACACAATCATAAATTTATCCAAATAATCGCGAAAAATATCATGCATAAAGGACTGGAAAACTGACGGAGCATTAGAAAGACCAAAAGGCATCACTAAATACTCAAAGTGGCCCTCGGGCGTATTAAATGCGGTTTTCCACTCATCCCCCTGCCTGATTCGCACCAAATTATACGCCCCACGAAGGTCAATCTTAGAGAACCACTTGGCCCCCTTTATGCGAGCAAACAAATCAGTCAGCAACGGCAATGGGTATTGATATTTAACAGTGATTTTATTCAAAAGCCGATAATCAATACATGGTCTCAAAGAGCCGTCTTTTTTTGACACAAAGAAAAAACCGGCTCCTAAGGGAGATGACGATGGACGAATATGTCCCTTTTCCAAGGACTCCTTTATATATTCTCGCATAGCAGCATGTTCAGGCACAGACAGATTAAATAAACGACCCTTTGGGTATTTACTACCCGGGATTAAATCTATGGCACAATCGCACTCTCGGTGCGGAGGTAACGAACCAAGCTTGGATTCTTCAAAGACGTCACGATAGTCAGACAGGAACTCAGGAATTTCAGAGGGAATGGATGATGAAATGGAAACCACAGGTACATCCCCATGAGCCCCCTTACATCCCCAGCTCAACACAGACATAGCTCTCCAGTCGAGGACTGGGTTGTGAGATTGCAGCCAAGGCAATCCTAGCACCAAATCATCATGTAGATTATACAGCACCAGAAAGCGAATAATCTCCTGGTGATCCGGATTAATATGCATAGTTACTTGTGTCCAGTATTGTGGTTTATTATTAGCCAATGGGGTGGAGTCAATCCCCTTCAGAGGAATAGGAGTCTCCAAAGGCTCTAAATCATACCCACAGCGTTTGGCAAAGGACCAATCCATAAGACTCAAAGCGGCGCCAGAGTCGACATAGGCGTCCGTGGTAATAGATGACAAAGAGCAAATCAGGGTCACAGATAGAATAAATTTAGACGGTAAGGTGCAAATGGAAACAGATTTACCAAGCTTTTTAGTGCGCTTAGAGCATGCTGATATAACATGAGTAGAATCACCACAATAGAAACACAACCCATTTTTCCGTCTAAAATTCTGCCGCTCGCTTCGGGACAGAATTCTATCACACTGCATACTCTCTGGCGACTTCTCAGTGGACACCGCCAGATGGTGCACTGGTTTGCGCTCCCGCAAACGCCTATCGATCTGAATAGCCATTGTCATGGACTCATTCAGACCCGCAGGCACAGGGAACCCCACCATAACATCCTTAATGGCATCAGAGAGACCCTCTCTGAAAGTCGCCGCCAGGGCGCACTCATTCCACTGAGTAAGCACAGACCATTTACGGAATCTTTGGCAGTAAATTTCCGCTTCATCTTGCCCCTGAGATAGGGACATCAAAGTTTTTTCTGCCTGAAGCTCCAAATGAGGTTCGTCATAAAGCAACCCCAAGGCCAGAAAAAACGCATCCACATTGAGCAACGCAGGATCCCCTGGTGTCAATGAAAAAGCCCAGTCTTGAGGGTCGCCCCGGAGCAAGGAAATCACAATCCTGACCTGCTGTGCAGGGTCTCCGGCAGAGCGAGATTTCAGAGACAAAAATAATTTGCAATTATTTCGAAAATTCTGAAACCCGGATCTATTCCCCGAGAAAAATTCCGGCAAAGGAATTCTCGGCTCAGATACAGGTGCATGACAAACAAAATCTTGCAAATTTTGTACCTTCGTGGCGAGATTATTCAAACCTGCAGTTACACTCTGAAGATCCATTACAAACAGGTGGACACAGAGCCATTCAAGGGTTAAGAGGAGGTAAGAAGCAGCTAGACAGCAATTAAGGGCTAGGCAGCAAAACTCTGAGGGGAAAAAAAAAAAAAAAAAAAATTCCCTTCAACACTTCTTTTTCTCCTGCTTCAGCCCAAACAATTAACACTTTGCGGGCCGGTCAAACTGTCATGATCTCAATGGCAAGAGAACATAGCATAAGCATATATAGGAACTAGCTCTTGGAAGATGGGAACTGAGCTGACCATGAACTAAACCTAACGCACAACTAGCAGTGGCCGGGTAGCATGCCTACGTTGATTCTAGATGCCCAGCCCAGCCGGAGGACTAAATAAAGCTAGCAGAGGAAAATATTAGTCCTAGCTCACCTCTAGAGAAATACCCCGAAAGGAGACAGAGGCCCCCCACATGTATTGGCGGTGAGTTGAGATGAAATAACAAACGTAGTATGAAAATAGGTTTAGCAAATTTGAGGTCCACTTACTACATAGCAGAAGACAGAAAGGACACTTTCATGGTCAGCTGAAAACCCTATCAAAAACTCCATCCAGAAATTACTTTAAAACTCTGGCATTAACTCATAACACCAGAGTGGCAATTCCCGTTCACAAGAGCTTTCCAGACACAGTAACGAAACTACAGCTGTGAACTGGAACAAAATGCAAAAACAAACATGGACAAGAGTCCAACTTATCTAGTAGTTGTCTAGGAGCAGGAACAAGCACAGAGAGGCTTCTGATAACATTGTTGACCGGCAAGCAACTAACAGAGCAGCAAGGTTATATAGCGACTCCCACATCTTGATGGGAACAGGTGAACAGAGAAGATGAAGACACCAGTTCAATTCCACCAGTAGCCACCGGGGGAGCCCAGAATCCAAATTCACAACAGTAGTGGTGTGGGTCTCTGAGACTTGTAATGCAGTGCATGATCTGCCAAACAATTCCTTAATGGGGGTACCTTTTTTAAAAATACACTAGTGCCATTGCATGCCCCTAGCCCAAACTTCAACAGCTTATAACATTACTGAGCACATTCACCCTGGTGATCTAGTGGCAGGTACATTTTAGATTGCAGGAGACAGAGTCAAGAAGTCGGCTCAATGGAATGTCATGCCCAATTCCCCAATGTGGGGTCCATTTTTAAAAAAATAAAAGAGTGCCATCACAGCCCCCTTGCCCAAAATTCCCTGGCCTATAACAGTACAGAGCACGTTCACCCTGGTGATCTACTGGCAGGTACAGGACAGATTGCAGGCGACCGAGGTAAGAAGTAGGCCCAATGTAATGTCATGCCCAATTCCCCAATGTATTGTCCTTTTTGGACTTAAAAAATAGTGCCATTACAGCCCCTTGCCCAAAACTCACTGGACTATAACAGTACAGAGCAAGTTCACCCTAGTGATCTACTGGCAAGTACAGGACTGATTGCAGGAGACAGAGTTAAGAAGTAGGCTCAATGTAATGTCATGCCCAATTCTCCAATGTAAAATCCTTTTTTTTTTAAAAAATAAAAGAGTGCCATCACAGCCCCCTTGGCCAACATGCACCGTACAGAGCACGTTCACCCTGGTGATCTATTGGCAGGAACAGGACAGATTGCAGTATACAGAGTTAAGAAATAGGCCCAATGTAATGTCATGCTCAATTCCCCAATGTGTTGTCCTTTTTGGACTTAAAAAATAGTGCCATTACGGTCCTCTTGCCCAAAATTCACTGGACTATAACAGTACAGAGCACGTTCACCCTGGTGATCTACTGGCAGGTACAGGACAGATTGCAGGTGACCGAGTTAAGAAGTAGGCCCAATGTAATGTCATGCCCAATTCCCAAATGTGGGGTCCATTTTTTAAAAAATAAAAGAGTGCCATCACAGCCCCTTGCCCAAAATTCCCTGGCCTATAACAGTACAGAGCACGTTCACCCTGGTGATCTACTGGCAGGTACAGGACAGATTGCAGGCGACCGAGGTAATAAGTAGGCCCAATGTAATGTCATGCCCAATTCCCCAATGTATTGTCCTTTTTGGACTTAAAAAACAGTGCCATCACAGCCCCTTGCCCAAAATTCACTGGACTATAACAGTACAGAGCAAGTTCACCCTAGTGATCTACTGGCAGGTACAGGACAGATTGCAGGAGACAGAGTTAAGAAGTACGCTCAATGTAATGTCATGCCCAATTCCCCAATGTAAAATCCTTTTTCTAAAAAAAGTAACAGAGTGCCATTACAGCCCCTTTGGCCAACATACACCATACAGAGCACTTTCACCCTGGTGATCTTGTGGCAGGTACAGGACAGATTGCAGGAGACAGAGTTAAGTAGCAGGCACATTGTAATGTCATACCCAATTACCCAATGTAAAATCCTTTTTTAAAAAATAATAGAGTGCCATCACAGCTCCCTTAGCCAACATGCACCGTACAGAGCACGTTCACCCTGGTGACCTAGTGGCAGGTACATGACAGATTGCAGGAGACAGAGTTAAGAAGCTGCCCAATGTAATGTCATGCTCAATTCCCCAATGTAAAATCCTTTTTTTAAAAAATAATAGAGTGCCATCACAGCCCCTTGGCCAACATGCAACGTACAGAGCACATTTACCCTGGTGATCTACTGGCAGGAACAGGACAGATTGCAGTAGACAGAGTTAACAAATAGGCCCAATGTCATATCATGCCCAATTCTCCAATGTGTTGTTCTTTTTGGACTTAAAAAAATAGTGCCATCACAGCCCCCTTGCCCAAAATTCACTGGACTATAACAGTACAGAGCACGTTCACCCTGGTGATCTACTGGCTGGTGCAGGACAGATTGCAGCAGACAGAGTTAAGAAGTAGGCCCAATGTAATGTCATGCCCAATTCCCCAATGTAAAACCCTTTTTTAAAAAAATAAAAGTGTACCATTACAGCCCCCTTGGCCAACATGCACCGTACAGAGCATGTCCACCCTGGTGATCTAGTGGCAGGTACAGGACAGATTGCAGGAGACAGAGTTAAGAAGCAGGCAAAATGTAATGTCATGCCTAATTCCCCAATGTGTGGTACTTTTTTCAAATGATCAACACAAATGTCTTTATTAGTAGCGAAATAATATGTGATTAGTATGCCTGCAAATCTACGATTTTTCAAACCCAAACACCAGGCAGGCCTGAGCCTGACCTAACAGACTGCATTCAAATTTATTTATTTTTTTATGTTAATTTATGCAAAATAGTGCTGTATAGAATGTGAGTATCACACTGCCAAAAAATAAGTACACCGGCCTCCAATGCCCAATCTTGGAGCGCAGAGATATATGACGGCTGTAACGGAAATACCACACTGGCAAATCTGTGACCTTTCAAATTTTTTTATGCTAAATAGCGCTGTATTGAATTTGAGCACCACACAGTCAAAAAATAAGTACACCGGCCTCAAATGCCCAAACTTGGAGCACAGAGAAATATGACGGCTGTAACGGAAATACCACACTGGCAAATCTGTGCCCTTGGAATTTTTTTAATGCTTAATAGCGCTGTATAGAATTTGAGTATCACACAGCCAAAAAAATAAGTACACCGGCCTCCAATGCCCAAACTTGGAGCACAGAGATATATGACAGCTGTAACGGAAATATCACACTGGCAAATCCGTGACCTTTCAAATTTTTTTGATGCAAAGTAGTGCTGTATAGAATTTGAGTATCACACAACCAAAAAATACGTACACCGGCCTCCGATGATCAAACTTGGAGCTCGCAGATATATGAGGCCTTTTTCGGTGAATTTAAAACACCAAAAAAAAAGGGGCACAAGGGTAGCACACACAACTATGCTACATATGCCTGACAAACTATAACTTTTCAACAGGCCTCAGTCTGACAGAACAGACTGTATTTTTTTTGGGGGGGGGGATTTTTGGAAAAAGAATAGGTATATAGACAGTAAATAAGCTGCAGCAGTTATGGAGCTTTGGGAAGGATGCAGTGGGACCAATGGACGCACATACAGTGCCTGCAGGCCTTGCACTGATGTGGATATGTTGTGCCTTGCCTACCTAGTGCTGCAATATTGGGACCCATGAATTAGCCCTAAAAAGGACTGTTGGTTTCTGAGGAGTTGTGGATGTAAGAGTTGCAGACCTACACTAACTCTAAAATCACGATTCTGACCCTATCTTGACAGCAGCTCTCCCTACTCTCGCTGAAACAGGAACAGAATGCGGCGAGCAGGGCGGGGCCGGGTCTCTTAAACTCGGGATGATGCTGTATGGCCAAGCCAATCACTGCATGACCACAACAAAGATGGCTGCGGCATTTCATTGCCTGGCAGACAATCCCTGCAGCATGATTGGGTCTCTAAATTCCATCAAAACTGCTGGGTGGAGACTGCAGTTACCGCCAAATAATACCGGAAATGCTCGCTGCTCACCAAGTACGCCGGGCATAGCAATACTTGGACAAGTAACGAGTAGTGGCGAGCACGTTTGCTCATCACTAATGCCAACCCATTGGTGACAAACCAACTACCAGAACAATTCACTGTAGGGGAGTATACCAACAATACTACCAAAACAAAAACCTACCCCTAAAAACATTAGTCTTTATTAATAATCACGGACAATACCAACAATAAAGAAAAAATAGATAAAAAACATCCCTTCAGGGATTCCCAGCCCCAGATTAAAGATGACAGCCTCTATAAGAAAAGGTATACCCCACAAGTTACATAAAAATACAAAAAAGTGATATAAAAAATCAATCAAAAAAGTACAGAATAGAGTATACCTTCCTATCCCTAATCGGCCCTAATATCTGATATCCTTCCTATCAGCGGAGGTTGGCACCCTATTATGCGATGTGGTGCCCCCGCTCCACTACGGCTGTCCCTTCAATCCCTGGCCAATCCCTGCATCTATCCCAATCACAGAAACATAACACAATTAATCGTAGATCAATCAGATCCACAATTATTGTATATACAACAATTTAGCACTAATCTATGGCTGTACGCCAATCTATATCTCAAATGCTACTACCCTCCTGCTCCAAATCAAGCTAATGTCTGACAATATGATTAAAGACTTGCAATATCACCGTACACAGTCAGACTATAGAGCCAGAAGACAAGAAGGGGGCTATGCTCTATCTAAGTTGCCCTATTGGATATCACAATTTTTTTTTTTATATATAATATTAGTTAATTATGCACCAACGTCTACATACTTATATCTGAGAGATATTTCCTTATTCATATTGTGCATAACAAAATACCCAATTTTATAAAGTGCTGAACGTGCATATATTATACAGAATTGTAGCTCATAAAGTTATACACTTAGCTTATAATTTCTCAGCCAGTCCCTCTCAAGATAGCTGTGGCAGTACATCAACCCTCGCCTTCCTGACACATTTCTCCCCCATTTGTCCTTCCCTGGGGGTTCATCAGGGGACTTGGAAATGACTCAATGGTCCTTAATCGGCTGTCGAGCTTCAGACAGGTACCGTTGTCCCATCTACCATAATATGTGCTGCCGTTCCCCTATATTGGCTCATTTATATACCAGAGCTAAGAACTGGGGTAGGGTATACCTTTTCTTATAGAGGCTGTCACCTTTAATCTGGGGCTGGGAATCCCTGAAGGGATGAAGGGATTTTTTTATCTATTTTTTCTTTATTGTTGGTACAACCCATTGGTGACCCTCGATCATGTGACGGGTCACCGATGGGAGCGATTTCTGGCACAATTACGAAAGCACGAGTTAAATGCCGCTATCACAGATTGACAGTGGCATTTAACAGGTTAACAGCCATGGGTGGGTCATGATTCCACCCGTGGCTGTTAAAGGCACATGTCAGCTGTTCAAAACAGCTGACATGTGTAGGGAAAGGGAAGGATTCCGATGTAGGTGTACTATTATGTCCAACGTCAGGAAGGGGTTAAAAAAAGTATTCTATTCTTAGGAACCTGCATTGGTGATATCTGCATTGGTGACATTAAGTATGCTATTTTCCTATGTAACTTTCTGTGCAAGGTAGAACTATGTAAAAGGGGAATAAGAAGAGATGAGTGCATTGGTACATAACTAGAGATGAGTGAACCCAAACTGTAAAGTTTGGGGTTTGCACCAGACACCTAGTGTCCGGTGCCAAACTCCGAACACGGACTTCCAAATGGAAGTCCGTGTTACTGTTCAGGATCACTAGCCTAATAAAACTTGTTGAAAGATCAACAAACTTTAAGGCTGTGGCCACTTCTGGCCCAATCACAGCCATGCCAAGTATTGTCACGGCTCTGATTGTCCAGTGTACCACATGAGCCAGTATGTATCAAGGCAGGATCACATGTTGTGCTGCCATTCTGATGCCTATTGCCCTAACATCTGGAAAACAGTCCCATAAGAGCCTGGTGCAGCAAGCCTTGTGTAGATATGTAGAGTGCTCTAACAGCCTTGGGTGGAGTGCCATAACATCATAGCACCATAACAGACTTGTGTAGAGTACCATAACAGCCTTGTGCAGACTGCAATAACAGCTTGGTGCAGCATTCCCGTAATTTAGGTTGGTATAGTGTGCCTATAATACAGCCTGGTGTAGCGTACCGGTAATACAGCTTGATGTAGTATGCCCATAATACAGCCTGCTATAGTAAAGGTACATTCACATTTGCGTTGTGCAGCGCAGCGTCGGCGGCGCAACGCACAACGCATACACAACGCATGCAAAACGCATGCATAATGCTGCATTTTGCGACGCATGCGTTGTGTATTTGGACGCAAAAAAATTGCAACTTGCTGCATCCTCTGCGCCCTGACGCTTGCGTCAAAAAAGACGCAAGCATCAAAAAGCGCAAGACAACGCATGTCCATGCGCCCCCATGTTAAATATAGGGGCGCATGACGCATGCATCGCCGCAGCTGCGCACGACACTGTGCTGCACAACGCTAATGTGAACGTAGCATTAGCCTGTAATATAACCTGGTGCAGCGTGCCTGTAATACAGCCTGGTGCAGTGTGCACGTAGTACAGCCTGGTACAGCATAACTGTAATAAAACCTGGCATAGCAGAACCATAATACAGCCTGGTGTAGAATGTCCGTAATACAGTCTGGTGTTGCATGCCTGTAATACAGCCTAGTGTAGCGTGACCATAAAACAGGCTGGGGTAGAGTGTCTGTAATATACAATGCTGCAGTACGCCCATAATACAGCTTGGTTTAGTGTGCCTGTAATACAGCATAGTACAGTGTGCCTGTAATACAACCTGGTGTAGCATAACTGTAATACATCTTTGTGTAGAAAAGTAATTCAGCCTGGTGTAGAATGCCCGTAATACAGCCTGGTGTTCTATGCTTGTAATACAACCTGGTGTAGTGTGACCATAATACAGGCTGGTGTAGCCTGCCTGTAACAAAGCCTAGTGTAGCCTGTCCGCAATACAGCCTGGTGTAGTGTACCTGTAATATAACCTGGTGTAGCATGATCGTAATACAGCCTGCTATAATGTGCCTGTAATACAGCCTGATGAAGAGTGACTGTAATTCAGGTTTGTGTAGTGTGCCTGTAATACAGGCTGTTGTAGCGTACCCATAACACAGCCTGAAGTAACTTGCCCGTAATACAGGCTGTTGTAGGGTGCCTGTAACACAGCCTGGTCTAGCCTGACTCTAATACAGCTTGGTGCAGCATGCTCCTAAAGCAGCCTGGTGTAGCATGCCCGTAATACAGACTGGTTTACTGTGCGAGTAATACAACCTGGTGTAGCATGACCATAATACAGCTTGGTGTAGCTTGCTCATGATAAAGGCTGGTGTAGGCTGACCGTAATACAGCCTGGTGTAGTGTGCCCATAATACAGTCTTGTTTACCGTGCCCATAATACAACCTGGTGTAGCATGTTCTTAGTACAGCCTGAAGTAGTGTGCCTGTAAAACAGCCAGGTGTAGCGTAACTGTAATACAGGTTTGTCTAGTGTGCCCATAATAAAGCCTGGTGTAGCTTGCCCGTAATAAAGGCTGGTGTAGAGTGCCCATAACACAGCCTGGTGTTGCCTGACCATAATACACCATGGTGCAGCGTGCCCTTAAAACATCCTTGTGTAGCATGCCCATTATACAGACTGGTCTCCTGTGCAGGATTAATCCAGCCTCTCTTCTACTGGGAAATTTTTAGGGGGAAAAACATGAAGAGAGCATTAAATGGGGGTGTGGTCATGGTGCTGCTGGTGGTAATCATGTAGCTGCTGCAAGGAGAGGACTTGGTTGATCTGAGCCTGTTATGTGTCTAAGTGGAACACCTGCTCAGGTGCTCGCAGGTGACAGGTTATAAGTAATTTCTTAGGCCCTAGTACAATGGTGAGGCCAAAACATGTTGAGGTAGTTAGATTGGATGGCTAAGCTTACCTCCTGTTTCTTGCAGTATGTTCCACCTGGTCCCCTGCAGAAAGTGCAGAGTCAGCACCTGAGGATCATGGTCATCCTGCTTCCACCTCACCCTCTTGCAAATCAGCCAAGCAGTCTAAGGCAGCAGTCTTTTCTGCTCTTTGATGGTTCCACTGGCTGGATTTCCATTGCCCATCCATCTGGCCCTTACCCAACAGTGGAACCAACTGAATTCAACAACTTGTTATGTTGGAAATTGAGTACATGGGAGAGCTAGTGCACACGGTCAGTGGACCACTGCAGCACATTCCAGATGATAACAAACCGCTGCGACTTTCTGAAATGCAAACCAGCAAGGAGTTCGGGGTTGAGGAGTGGGTGGAAGATAATGAGGGGGATGATGAGTTCCTAGATCCCACAGAGGGCTAAGGCCATCCTAGTGATGTGCTCAGTTCAGAAAAAGAGGAGGGAGCCACACTGCCAGGGCAGCACAGCAAAAGATGGAGCAGGCATCCCCCAGCCAGTAGATTGGCTACTACTGCCCACAACACCAAGGAAATGAGCAAACCAAAGCCGGCACAAAAGAGATCCCTGGCAATGCATTTCTTCAGGCAATGTGCTGACAACAATACACAGATGGTGTGCATCAGAGCCTTCAGAGACACATTAATCTTCTGATCCTGAGCCTCATCTGAATTACGAGGCATCTTAATTCCAAGCACAAGGTGCAGTGGAGTACACACGATAAAAAGCAGGACAGAGTTGAGCCTCCTCCTGCTCCCTTTTCTGCAGTGGTCTAGGTCTCTTCATCCTGCTGGAGATTAACTGAGCCACCTGCCTACCCGCAAAGAAAGGATGTGAAAGCACCAACACCACAAGCAGTATCACTGAGCATCTCCATCTCCAAACTCTCAAGAGAAAGAGGAAGTACCACCCAATTCCTCCAAGAGCCATGGTCCTGAATGACAAAATTTTAAAATTACTGGCCTTTGAAATGCTTCCATTCGGCTGGTGAAGATGGACAGATTTAAAAATTGGTGGCTATCCCGCAGTATGTGGTTCCCAGCCACAACTACTTTTCCAGGTAGTAAAACTACTTTTCCAGCAGGTAAAAGTGGAGTTTCAGCTGCAATACGCACAGGTCAGTCGCTCTGCAGAACATAACCACTTCACCACAAATGAGTGGTCCTACATGCGGGATGTGTGTGCTATGTTGCACTGCATCGAATATTCCACCATGGACAGCGCTGATTACTTCATCATGAGCATTAGTATACCAGTTATATGCCTGCTGGAAAAAATACTTCAGGTAATGATGGATGAGGTGGTGCCACAGGAGGAAGAGCTGCAGTGAGAACAGGGCCAATTCACACCATTACCAGGTCTGTTGTCCACACAAGGCTCGGAGGGTGGGTTACTGTAACAACACTGGTCAAGTACACAGCTATCCAGCCAGGAGACAGTTTTACAGGATGAGGAGGAACCATGTTCACAGCAGGGTGGCACTCAAAGCAGCTCACAGGCATTACTGGAGCATGGTTGGAGGGTTGTAACCAGATGATACACCTCCTACTGAGGACAGCTTGTTGTTGCCTCTGAGTAGGCTTACAAGCATGAAAATACTTGCTGCTTTGGCTGTGCAATGACCACCGAGTTGCCCATTTTGTTACCAGTGTTTTTTACTGGGCGTCCACCCTAATTTATCCCCACTACAAGAAGAACATAACATCATTACTTCCATCACTGAAATGGGATTGCAAAATGTGTGAACGAAAGGGCATGCTGGTAGCTGCACTACTTACAGCATTTCCACCAGACAGCGGGGCTCAGTGGAAGAACACAGCAGAGGGGAAAAAAGAAGTCGTCTTTGAAGCTGGGGTACCACCATCACCTCATAAGGAAGGGTTAGCATGGCCAACATTTGTCAACATTTTATGAGCACACCACAACTTTCGATGCCACCTGCTAATACTGTCCTTATTAGAAGGATGCAGTATTACAACAACATGATGAAATAGTACATGTCCACACATCTCCACATACTAAATGATGGCTCTGCCACATTTTACTTTTGAGTCTCCAAATTGGAGATATGGCCTGAGCATGCCCTTTATTCCTTAGAAGTTCTGGCCTGCCTGGCGCAAGTGTAGTGTGAGAACTTCTGTTTAGCCAACATTGGGAAGCTAACATTCATTAAAGTGAACCAGGCGTGACTGACTATACAACTATACCAGCCACACTCAACCACCGTTATACTCTATTTGCCATTCATTTATATTTTGGGCCTCCCCAAATAAGAAAAAAAGAAGAGCAACAAAATAAAAACAAAACACAAAACTAAAAAAAAAAAACCCACAAAAATAATGACTATCTCAGCCTTCGCCTCTTTGACCTATATTGCCATATCCACTTCCTCCTCCTCCACTTTGACCTACACCTACTTTCTAGAGTGTTATTTATTTTTTCAAAATAATCATACTGGTGCTCAAACCCTGAAGAGATCCATCCTCAGCTGCTGAGATCAAGACAGAGCAAGTGCTAGATCTGTCAAATATAGGATTCAAAACATTATACTAGAATGATGCCGTGCTTGAGGGTTGGTACATAAGAACAACACAGAAAACCAAGAACCCAAATAGTAAAGAAAACAATTCAAGTTAGATGGTCCAATACAGACTAAAATAATGCAAATCCTTCAAAAAAAAAATAAAATAAAAATATATATATATATATATATATATATATATATACTGTATATATATATATGTAGTATCAGCCACCTGGCTGATAAGGATACCCAATAGACTTGCTCCTTTTAGGCACCTGATTGTGTCCAGAAGTATCACTGTGTCCTGGGTTATTATCTACTGTGGCGCCCCAGGGTCCTAGTCATCGCAGTGGTATTGCTTTCCTCTCGGGGAGAGTGATGCTACGTTTGGAGGCAAAGAAGGATAACTGCATCCGGGTATCACAAACATGCAACACATTTCACACTCCAGGCCACCAGGGGGAGCTTCTGCTCCTATTTATTAGGTCACTCCCCACATATATATATATATATATATATATATATATATATATATAATATATATATATATATATATATATATAACTGGTAGTCTGTAGGGAAAGTCAGTTAGTTCCAGACAGTAGTCTGAGGAGGACAGAAGGTTAAAGGAGCTGTGAATGCCCTCAGAGCTGCAGCTTCCAGAAAGAGACATTGAAAGGCAGAACTGTATTGCAGTGAGCGTGAAGGAAGTCGAAGCAAAGGAGAGGAAACCAGAAGGGGACTAGCCCTGCTCAGGCTGCCTCCTTCTGAGGTGCAAAATCGGTAGCCGGAACACCAAGGGAGTAAGGACCTCTATGCCTTATTTCAGAGACCGGCAGGACAGATAATTGCAGGTTACCTGTCCGCACCTACACCAGGAGGCATGGTGACACCTACAGAGCCAGGTTATCTAAGAGACCCTATAAACGGGTTCATGTCACTATTCATATGGGTTTTTGTCCTATCCTATATGGGGGACAGAGAGAGCGAAACATCGCATCTGTGAGACCCTTATGTGAAGCCATAGGCAGTAAGGGACTACACCACCGCAGTGCAAGGGAAGGCTACTGATTTCCACCTGGACAAGGGAACTCTGGACTTGCCTCCAAACCAGCTGGACTCTGCCTGCCCTGTGATCTGGTGCCCTGGACTGTGGATGCTGAAGTCTTCAGTAAAGGTAAAGAGACTGCAACCTTGTGTCCTCGTTCTTCTCTGTGCCTCTCACCATACCACCATCTACATGCCAGGAAGCCCTGGGGATATACTTCACCTGTGGGAAGGTATACCATCTAGCTGCCATAACATCACCCCAGTGGACCCCTTAAAGCAGCGTTGGTCATGCTGACCGAATATCACATGTGGCATCACGAACATAAACTCTATCCCTTTAAAAATCTTTCCCTTTTACACGGATGTCCCAGGGCCATGGACCAGGTCAGCCACCGTGACATCCCTTTGTGAGCTGCAGGACCTGGTATCGAGTACCCCACAGCCCTTGGGGGGCGATCCACTACCATCGAATCAACACCGTGCTCAGATGTAAGTAGTACTGCAGTAATTATGAAACTGCATAAATAGGAGCAGGCAGTGGTAAACCCACTGCTCTTTCATGTGTAGTGGTAGTTGATAGAAAAAATAACTCTCCGGGGGTCTGTCCGTGGCGACAGGGGGGTTATGATACAGAAACAGCTGTAGCCAACATTGGCCCCAGAGAGAGCAAGACAGAGGGGGGCTGCTAGCTTAACTGTAGATGCAGGATGCTATACAGCTTGCGATGTAGCTGCACGAGTACTAGGTGCAGAGTCTCATGCTTTGTACATATGCCAGGGGATGTGGCCATGAGTAGACCGGGCGGTGAGGTGCTGTGTAGAGCCAGGGATGCCCCAGCCGGTGATGTCTCTGGATACCACGTGAGATGAAAAAGATGGCCGATAAGCCCTGCCTACCTGTGACATCACACTAAGGAAGGAGTGCCGTGACACTCAAAAAGGAGGAGGGGGAGGGCCAACCGATGAGTTCCAAAGAGCTACGCTCTTCTTTATCACAGTTACGGCTCCCCAAGGCATACCTTCCATATGTACTATATGTGGTCATGTGCACAACCCCTTGATTTAACCCAAGATTACCGAGCAAGTGTTTGTTCACCCATGTACCCATACTCAAACTTATTTACACTACGTGTGTATATGGACATCCACAGATTTGTTCACCACCTAATCATAGAGAAATATGTTATGGACAAGAGTGCACACATTATTGTATAACCATATATATAGACACAGGGTAATAAACCATGTGCATGAAGTGGTGTTTATTACTTCTAAATGAGGATACTTCAAATGCGCCAACTAGTTAAATACTGTAAATAGTTTATACAATGCTTGAATATTTAAAGGGATAAGTTAATATCACTCAGTGGTCCTCCACAGCCACCCACGCAGATGGACATACACTAGACCTCATCTTCAGCTGCCTCTGTTCCTTATCTAATCTCACAACCTCTCCCTTCCCCATCTGACCAGCATCTGCTCACCTTTCAATCCTTGTCCTCCTCACCAGCCCCTCATGTCCAGCCGCTACCATATCCTCGCAGAAACCTTGCACACCTAGACACTCACAGACTCTCTTCTACCCTTGTCCTCCATATCTTCACTCCACGACACGGACCACCATTTCTATAACTCCACCCTCACATCAGCCATAGACTCAGTTGCCCCTCTCAGGCATGGCAAAGTGCGTCAAATCAATAGGCAACCCTGGCATAACAACCTCACCAAAAAACTCCGACAAGCATCCAGGGTCACGGAAAGGCGTTGGAAGAAAACAAGCCTGCCAGACAACTTTACTGCTTTCAAACAAGCTACACTTGCCTTCAAACTAGCCCTCACTTCTGCTAAGCAGACCTATTTCACTAACCTTGTATCTTCACTATCCTACAACCCAAAACAACTGTTCAGCACATTTAACTCTCTCCTCCGCCCACCACTGCCACCTCCAACTCCCCTCATCTCTTCTGAGGACTTTGCCACCTACTTCAAAAACAAGATCGACCAAACAAGGCAAACCTTTACTGTTCCAACACCCAACCACTCCATATACCAGACCTCTGCCCTTCCATAATAACTTCCCTCTCCAACATCACTGAAGGAGAACTTACCTCCTTTCCAACTCACATCTCACCACCTGTGCACCTGACCCCATCCCTTCCCACCTGCTCCCCAACCTCATTAACATGCTCATTCCAGCCCTAACCCATCTCTTCAACCTATCGTTATCTTCTGGTACCTTCCCCTCTGCCTTCAAACATGCCACCATCACACCCATCCTCTAAAAAGCTAACCTTGACCCATCTGCTATGCCCAGCTATCGCCCCATATCACTGCTCCCGTTTGCTTCCAAACTCCTTGAGCAGCATGTCCATGCTCAACTTTCCTCCCACCTCTCATCTAACTCTCTCCTTGACAACCTCCAATCTGGCTTCTGCTTCTACCACTCCACCAAAACTGCTCTGACCAAAATTACTAATGACTTATTCACAGCCGAAGCTAACAGACAGTTCTCCATCCTCCTCCTTCTTGACCTGTCCTCTGCTTTCGACACAGTCGACCACTGCCTACAGATTCTTCCCTTGGTATCAAAGGCCTTACCCTGTCCTGGATTGCCTCATACCTTTCCAACCGCACATTTAGCTTTTCCCACTCCCACACTACCTCCTCATCCCACCCTCCAACCCTATGTTGAAGTCCCTCAAGGCTCTGTCCTAGGGCCCCTATTTTTTCCATCTATACCCTTGGCCTAGGAGAACTAATAAAGTCCCATGGCTTCCAGTACCACCTGTATGCGGACCACACTCAGATCTACCTCTCTGGCCCAGATGTCACCTCTCAGCTGTCCAGAATCCCAGAGTGTCTAGCAGCCATATCCTACTTCAACTCTCGCTTCCTAAAACTCAATGTAGACAAAACCGAACTCATCATCTTTCCTTCATCTCGCATATCCCCCCACCTGATCTATCTATTATAGTAAACAGCATCATGCTCTCTCTCACACCGGAAATCCACTGCCTCGGGGTAACTCTCGACTCTGCCCGTCCTTCAAACCGCACGTCTTGCCACCTCTTGTTGCCTTCAACTCAAAAATATTGACAGAATCAGTCCCTTCCTTACCCCACAATCTACTAAAATTCTTGTGCATGTCCTCATCATCTCCCGCCTCGATTACTGCAACACCCTCCTATGTGGCCTCCCCGCTAACTCCCTTGCACCACTCCAGTCTGTCCTCAACTCTGCTACCCGGCTAATCCACCTCTCTCCTCGCTACTTCCCTGCTTCTCCCCTCTGCAAATCTCTCCACTGGCTCCCAGTTCCCCAACAAATCCAGTTCAAACTACTAACACTGATCTACAAAGCCATCCACAACCTGTCCCCTCCCTATATCTCAGAACTAATCTTCCACTATCTTCCCTCACATAATCTTCGATCCTCCCAAGACCTCCTACTCCCCTCCACACTTACTTGTTCCTCACACAACCGTCTCTAAGATTTCTCCCGAATATCCTCTGGAATTCCATGCCTCAACAAATCTGATTATCCACCAGCCTTGGATCCTTCAGATGGAACCTGATACCCCATCTCTTTAGGAAAGGCTACAGCCTTGAATAACCATTCCGCCACATCACCAGCCACCCGAGCTGCTGCCTCACCAACCACCCGAGCTGCCACCTCAACAACCACCCGAGCTGCCGCCTCACCAACCACCAGAGCTGCCGCCTCACCAACCACCAGAGCTGCCACCTCACCACCACCAGAGCTGCCGCCTCACCACCACCAGAGCTGCCGTACCCTCGACCTTCTGTCTCTTCCCCAGTATCCTGTAGAATGTAAGTCCGCAAGGACAGGGTCCTCTCCCCTCTGTACTAGTCTGTCATCATAAATTTGTGTACTGTAAATGATATCTATAACCCTGTATGTAATCCCTTTCTCATGTACAGCACCATGGAATTAATGGTGCTATATAAATACATAATAATAATAATAATAATAATAATATTGAATACCAATAATGCATAGAATTGGGTACAATATTTTTATCTAAAAAGGACAAATCACCATAATGAGGTTAGGAGGGACCTTAAAGTAAGTTATGAAAATATATACAAATATTTTAAATAAATATTGATACCGTGTTTATTAAAAACATAAATACTCATCTAGTTATGTTAATTATAATAATAATCTCCAGGCCCTTATTCATTCTATATAAAAAAGGGGGGGGGGAAATTGGAGGGAAATTTTCTAATATTATTATCATTACTATTTTTTCTTTATTCTTTATTATTTAGGAAAGGCGGCAGGGCATGGCCCCAGACCTTAAAAACATAAAATGTGAAAAAGAATTAAAGGATCTGATAAATACCTTAGAGTCCCATATGGGACCCGTCTAGAAAAACCTAGGTAATATTTATATTTTTAAAGAAAAAAATAAACAGTAGAATGATGTGCTTTACCATAGAACTCTATCTTGGCTTCATCTGATCACAATATGCCTGCTGGCCTTCTAAAAATAGTGGGGGCCACCTGCTGTCCCTCTATAAATTATGAGATCCACTTGCTGGCACTCCAAGGTTCAAACTTTACAGTACTAATTTGAAAAAGATAATTTGCCCACCTATGATGGATAAATTATATTGTAGTAGCAATATACGGTTATGCAAAGCATAGCCATCTGCTGGTCCTTCAAAAATGCTTAGTGAGGGCTGGCTGCTGGCCCTCTAAAATTAGAGTAAGGGCCGCCTGATGACCCGCTGACAATAGTGAGGGCCACCTGCTTCCCTTCTAACAATAGTAAAGGCCCAGAAGAAAAAATTGTGACTTTCAGAGTCTCTCCTTCATAAATTAAAGAGGATGTGTATGATCATGTCTCACATACCACATGGACAGATAAGGTGTTAAAATGATAAAAGCACACTTCCTGTTTTTCAGCTTTGAAAGCAATGTAAATGTACAAAAAAGCATCATAAACCCTTCATGTGAACATAACCCAAGGTGTGGAGGAGCATTTTTTTCTCTCATTTATTTTGCCTTACACACAAGTCGCTATCTTGGAAAGAATGGTTCCTAACATATTTCCCAGTAAAATCCATTTCAACTTCGGTTTTGCATGTTTTTTTCTTGTCAGTCCGTAAATGTGGCAACATTGTTCCCAGCAGCGACCTGGGATTCAGAGTTGCTTTCAGGGGTCTTCCCCCAAGCTGTTGTGATGCCATTTCAGCACTGTTTCCATCTATTTAAGCAAATTTTAGACCCACTCCAAGCTTCCTTGGGTAGGCCACTGGAAAAATGCTTGAGTTTCCCATTGACTTACATTATACTCATTACTCGGGTCAAGCACCCGAGCATCAAGTTTTCCTCGACTCGAGTAATGATTACCCAAGTATTTTAGTGCTCGCTCATCACTAGTCTCCATAAGCAGCATGAAATGATAAGAGATCATTGAGTATCATGGAGCATACAAACTGGAGCTTAGGTTACTTTGAAACTCACCATCGGCAACTGAAGTGGGAATTGTGTGATCTACTGAGGCCCTGTTGAGAGACTACTAAAGTTTCCAGTAGTGACAATTGTGGCATAGACATTGTCATCCCCCTTGTATTTATGTCAGGAAAAACACTCACAGTGATGCAACATGGGCTGGAGGAAGAATAGCAACTTCCACAATAGGGCTCTTGTGAACCCTCATGGTCATTGTTGCATACTGTAGAAAGTGGCGGAAGAGGCAAAGCATCAGCAGATGTATGTGGCATGGAACATTGAATTATTCCAGTCACAGACAAAGGCTAAGTATGATAGAGTGAAATTGTTGATTGATGAGAATGACGTTGAAGAATATAATTACAACCATAACAGTGAAGTGCAGAAATTAGGCTAATTGGGACCCAAACCATGCTGACAAGCATGGCAAGCTGTATGCTCAATTGCTTCTGTGTTAACAGGCATATCATTAACTTAAGGCCTGTTTCACACGTCAGTGGCTCCGGTACGTGTGGTGACAGTTTCCTCACGTACCGGAGACACTGACACACGTAGACACATTAAAATCAATGTGTCTCTGCACATGTCAGTGATTTTTCGCGGACCGTGTGTCCATGTGCAAAACACAGAGACATGTCTACGTTTCTCTGGCAGCACGGTCCGCAAAGCGTCCCTCACACGTGCACATGGAGAACAGTGTGCACTCTCCTCCGTGTGCACGTACCGCCGCAAGAGAAACAGTGCCGGTATTCATTCCTTCTCCCCAGCAGCGTTCGCTGGAGAGAAGGAATGAAAAATCAAGTTTTTTTATTTTTTTGTGTTTAAAATAAAGTTTGTGGTCACCTCCCTCCCCCTGTGCACCCACCCGCTTGCAATAAAATACTCACCCAGCTCCCACGATGCCTCCTCTCTGCGCCGGCAGCTTGTCCTGTGTGAGCGGTCACGTGGTACCGCTCATTACAGTGTTGAATATGCGGCTCCACCCCTATGGGAGGTGACCACAAACTTTATTTTAAACACACACAAAAAAAAAAACTTGATTTTTCATTCCTTCTCTCCAGCGAATGCTTCTGGGGAGAAGGAATGAATGCAGGCTTCAGCACCAAAAGCAGGGGGTAGCGCTTAACTCTAGCGCTCTCTCCTGCACGGTTCGTGTGGTCCTCAGTCGGCACACGGCTCCGCACGTGTGCCACACTGATGTGCCATGTGAGCACACGGACACGGATAACTCCGGTACCGATTTTTCCAGTACCGGAATTATCTGGACGTGTGAGACTGGCCTAAAGCAAAGTGGTGACTATTGGATAGCCATGATTTTAGAACTTTTTTATAAAACAAAACATGTGAAGTTTTTCTGGTTTTCAAAAGGGAGTCAAAATTGGCTCATTAGCAAAATAATCTGAATACACTGCATGGCAAAGCTATTGCCTGCTGACTAGACAACTTTGCAGGACACCACTCTCCACTTCCAACAGAATTAATACTCCCTGACTTGTGATAGCATGAAAGCCAAATCAAGTAGTCATGTCAGCATCAATTACCTTGTGATATGATATAACAGATGTTTCTTATGCCACTGCATCAGTTTAATACATTTAAAAAAGAGGTTATTACTTTTCACCTGCACATACCCTAAGGGTACCGTCACACATTGAAATTTCCATCGCTACGACGTTACGATTCGTGACGTTCTAGCGATATCGTTACGATATCGCTGTGTCTGACACGCTACTGCGATCAGACACCCTGCTGAGAATCGTACGTCGTAGCAGATCGTTTGGAGCTTTCTTTCGTCGCTTGATCACCCGCTGACATCGCTGGATCGTTGTGTGTGACAGCGATCCAGCGATGTCTTCGCTTGTAACCAGGGTAAACATCGGGTAACTAAGCATAGGGCCGCGCTTAGTAACCCGATGTTTACCCTGGTTACAAGCGTAAACGTAAAAAAACAAACCGTGCATACTCACCCGTCGGTGTCCTTCAGGTCCCTTGCCGTCTGCTTCCTGCTCTGAGTGCCGGCCGGAAAGTGAGAGCAGAGCGCAGCGGTGCTGCGATCTGCTCTCACTGTACGGCTGCACTCAGAGCAGGAAGCAGACGGCAAGGGACCTGAAGGACACCAACGGGTGAGTATGTACTGTTTGTTTTTTTACGTTTACGCTGGTAACCAGGGTAAACATCGGGTTACTAAGTGCGGCCCTGCGCTTAGTTACCCGATGTTTACCCTGGTTACCCGGGGACTTTGGCATCGCTCCAGCGCCGTGATTGCAACGTGTGACCGCAGTCTACGACGCTGGAGCGATGATTATACGACGCTGCGACGTCACGAATCGTGCCGTCGCAGCGATGAAAATTTCAATGTGTGACGGTACCCTAAGCCTCGACCCCATGAAATTATGGGTCAGCAGACTGAACCAGTGGCAAGAACTGGCTACATTTTCCATAAGCTTAAAGTCATGTCCAATCTACAGGGTACTGTCAGAAAGTCTATTTAGCATGGCCAGTGTCTTTGTCACAGCCAAGTGGACCAGATTGCCCTTTAGAAGGGTGAAAAATCTCAAGTTGCTGGCAAACATCTGTCCTGACACTATATTCTTCACTGGGTGGATAACACTGATACCATATCATGAACCATTAGATAACCCTTGCTTGTCTATTGTGTTTTATGGCTATTCAGTAATTTGGCTTGGAAATTTGCTTTGTTCAGCTTAAATAAACATGAAGTGGCTACCACAAAAATTATCATTTGTACTTGTTTTTTTTAAAGCCACTGCTTTTCCCTTTCAATACAGCAGTACTGTTCCTGTTTCAAGAATAAAAAATATTTTTGGATGACTTGATGAAAAGTCATTTGTTCTTCTGTTCTTCATTTTGTAAACATTGTAAATATTGCTGACCCCAAAATAATAGGGATAATTTTTGGAAGACTTGGTTAAAAGCCATTGCTTCTTTTTTTTTACCAGTGAACGTGGTTCTGATCCCAAAATAGGGACCATTTAAGGAAGAATTATTAAAAAGCTATAGCTATTTCATTTGGAAAACATCAAACCTTTTGCTACTTCACAAACAGGGATAATTTTCTGATTGCCACTTGTCCAAAAAAATTTCTTTGTACACCAACTATGTATAAACATTGACACAATTGATATATTCCTCCTGAAAAGTTTACAGTGAGGGAACAGTTTTATAATTTAAAAAAACTAACACGTCTGTTGGTGCAGTGTTTTATTAAACAGGCTGCTGTTTACAATTGAATGCCATCTGTTTACCCATACACATAGAATTTTAGGGTGAATTTCTTATTACAAAGGCTAAGTTTACTTTAAAAAGCTTGACAGTCATTTGAAAATTTTCAGTATTGCAATTATTGGCAAATCGATTTGCTGCAAATCAAATAAAAAAAAATTCTCCAAAGCTTGTGAATTTTAATTCGAAAACATTCTGTTATACATAGTTCTTTTTGTTAATGCACTTGCTAGCTCAGGTGGTCCTTAAGGTGTTTAATGTCATAAACTTAAGATTAATTTATAATTCTTGTTTCTGGCTAAAAAAAATACAATTTGGTTTGTTGAACATTTTATATTCTTATCTAATGCCATGTGGTGGCACTGGTGAGTAACAAACAAAATAATTGATCTAAAATAAAAGAACAGTTCCTCTATCTTGAATTAAAACACACATATGTCTATCTATCTATCTATCTATCTATCTATCTATCTATCTATCTATCTATCTATCTATCTATCTATCTATCTATCTATCTCTCATACATATCCATATATCCAAGAAATCAGTTGTTAGCACACTAGTATGCATATCCTATGTGAGTATTTTTCATGCACGAATAACTACTCTAAAACAGTATATTCCATGAAAAATAAACTGAAAATATTTTTAGACCACTAGTAGCTAAACTCTTGATAAAGTAACCTTGTTTGCATATTGTAAGTATGAGCTCTAAGATATATCATGCAAATACTATTGGTTAACATACACAAAACATGATTCTTAGATTACAGATTTTTTTTACCTTGTATTAGTAGAATAATTTGTTGATATTGCATTAAGTACATATATTTTCTAACATGACATGAAATAGCAATCTGTGTAGATGAACCAAAATAACTGAACATATATATATATTAAATTAATAAAATGTATGTATTTTTCTTGTTTCTCTTGAACATATGTGTATAAGCATTGATGATAGAATTAATAAAAATATTGATATTGTATACAATGTGTTCAAGATTAGCAACAAAATCAGAATTATTTTTTTAAAGAACTGCTAATCTATAACCTTATGTTTGGTGTTAGTGTGTCTGTAAATACTCCTAGAAAAATATAATAGCTTTATGGATATTAACCTTTTTTTTACATATTTTTATTATTATATTATAAATTTGAATTGATTTATTTACTACAATGTATTTTTTTAAATCCTTGAGTGACAAATATGTTTTATCAAGACTAGTAATGTAAGGAATATTTCTTAAATGAATATAAAAGCATAAATAATATTATACAAACTGTACATTAAGCTGTAGAATAGTTCAAATAAATATTGAATTCAAGATCTTCACATCATTTAGAAAGATTTACATAATATTTTCATTCAAGTCATTCATTCTGAATAAATGATTAGAAACTGTTCGCAATCAAATTGTCCAAGAAGACTTGTCATCTTGCATACTTGAACCTGCTGTGAGCGGAATTAATCTGCAATTAATTATTAGTGTTTGCATTTTATTATTTGATACATTTTATGATGACCATCAATATGCTACAGTACAGGATCAGTCTTGTAAGGAACTGGTCTGCTAGTAATATCTAGTAATGTGGTCTTACATTATGAGTCTGAATGTATATATTGTGATCAGTAGGTGTCAGTACAGGCAGTGAAAGTTACAGTGAAAGAATTAGGTAAGTAAAAAAAATACTATGAATTTCATAAGACGTGCAAAAAGAAACATGATTAGAAAATGGTGTAGTTACAATAGATTTAGCATTCTATAGGTATCTTCATGGACACCTAAACAACATTTTAAATTTCCAATAATTAATAATTATTGTATCACTATTTTACTGTTCTTATGAAACACAATTTTTTTCATCGGGATAGCAAAAATACAAATTTACAACCCTTCACCCTTATAATAAGCCACCTTGGCAAATTATCTGTATGGCAATTATCACTGGTAGACAAAGAAGTGCAGTCAGCATCTATGTATAATTATTGAACAAGAAGGGGGTTCTTTTGTTACCATAAAATCTTTCCTAAATATCCTTTTTATGTTTTCAAAATTGCACGAAAATAACAACATTTATTTCTTTTCGAGATCCCAGATCTTCTAAATTATAAAGTACCCGTATCATTTATACCGCCGGTGGCCTTTTAATTCAGAATATGTTTTATTAATTTACAGTGTAGCTCCATTTTAATTATTCTATCGATTGTAAGTTAATTGTAATGTGAAAATATATCTAGAAGTATTCTGATTTTTTTTTTTTCGTCTGTACTTAGGTTCCAAATCTTTGCAAACTACAGTCCACACTTGGATAGGAGAATATTTGGTAAGTCTACAAAATCATGTAAAAAGTGAAACAAGATTAAAAAAAAATCCTGTGGGAGTTTATAGCCGGAGGTGATTGAATAGTGATACAAATTGCATTTCAGATTTTGCACCCATACTTTTACCCCAGAAACATTATCAAAATTATTATTATTGTTGTTGTTATTATTATCATTTTTATTACCATTTATTATTGCAACGCAAGTAATATGTGCAGGTAACTATCTGTGGGCAGAGATGTAAAGTACAATTATACTTTTTGCAGAGTTTAGTTCTAGCGGAATTTAGCACTACTGTTGTAAACAACCCAGACATAATAGAGGAAGGTACTGTACTCTATCTGAAAACATAAAACATCATGCAAATTAATGTATGTTTATGATACTTTACCATCACTTCTATATTTTTATGTAATTCAAACAGAACAAATGCTAAAATAAAGCTGCTGTGAAGATAGCCTTAATGAAGTGTGTCCAAGGCCTTGGTATGTGTAGCAGTTCCATATGTCTAGAGATTTTCACTCCTAGAAGGAATGCTGCTAGGGAAGAAAACTAGTTTATATGCAGTCTGATGGAATATGCCACAATATGTTTCTGTCTAATTTAGACCTCTGTGGCAGCCCTATTATGACTTTGTGCAACACAGAGCCTCAATACAGCAATATGTATGACACCTCCGGGTTTTTTACGGGACCCTCTAAAATCAGGAAGCTGGCTGGTAAGGCAGATAAACTGTTTTTTTGACAATTTTATTTACATGAACAAAGTTAATCTTTGCAGCCCCCAAAATGTATTGCTTAGTGTTTACACTAACAAAAAACAATATTTAATGTCCAATGCTCTGGTGTCCTCTTTTTGAGCAAAATCAGTAGACTAGAAAGTATTGGAAGCAGCATACACAGGTACATTTTATTATCTGCTGAAGATTATCATACAAGATTCAAGAAACATATTGCCAAGGTTTTCTCTCCATTGGTGTGTATTAAAATTAAATGCATTATTTACTATTTAATGATACAGTAAATATAAAATGTGCAATCTGTTACATATAATTTGTTCAAATAATTACATCTGCTATGTAAGAATATGATTTTACTTCTTTTGTGGTAGCGAGGCATGTTAATACATTTAGTATTCACATTTAACAGTGCACATTCTTTTTAACAGGCACAAAAGTTTCATTTTTGCATAATTGACATAGCTCTATACGAGTATGATGCATATCTTGAACCAAAATGTACACCTATAAAGCGTGATACTGGGGCATTTTTAGGTAATCATATAGCATCAAAATGGAAAAAATGACATTTTCTGTATTGAAATAATGTTTTAGCTCACCTGTTTGTTTCTTACGTACTCATAATGTAGTGAGACGTACATATATAAATTGGTAACAATCTTTGTTTTGATCATCTAAAAGCAGGCATAAAAGCAAAGAACATAATGACTGCACTTTTAGAAAAAGCTTATTTAACCTTTCAATCTCTTACTGAAAAACATTTTCTGCACCAATCATCCATATGTACATTTTATAATCACCGCAAAAAATAAATTTATGTTTTTAATTTTATATTACTTTTTATTAATGGTGCAAAACAAAATGTTTAGGAATAAAAAGAGAAAGGCATCATTTTGTGTGGAAGTTAACCTTTTCATAATTGCTGGTATTTTGGGCCTTAAAGCCCAGAGCAAAATTTTACTTTTTGGAATGCTGTATTATAAAAATGAATCTTTTCTTGTTATTATGGCTACCTCATTTTTTTAAATCACAGTTAGCCTTCTAATTGTTTAAAAGAAGTGGACAACCCCTTCTTAAATACTTTGTTACACAGTGTAAAAATAAAAGATACACAACTCCAGTGCTAGGTCTCCCAGGGCTTACTTGACATTTTTATGCAACACGAGTAGTTTTGCAAATCATATCCTGCTAATGGCTTAAGGGCTGCTTCAGTCACACTTTCATTGGCTGAACCAAAGAAAATGTGAGAACTGCAACCGAATAGAAACTGCTGATTGGTTACAGTGTTCACATGGCATGAGAATTTAAATACAGTTTTATATTGCCAATGTTCCATGTTACGCAGGCTGGCACTGTATCTCCAGTTACAGGGCAAGTTCAGTCTCTTACTCAAATTTTTCTTGTTACTGGTTGTGATGAGTGAGTATACTCATTACTCGGGTTTCCCCGAGCATGCTCGGGTGGTCTCCAAGTATTTCAGCGTGGTCGGAAATTTAGTTTTCCTCACTGCAGCTGCATGAATTGTTACTGCTAGACAGCCGAATTCATGTGGGGGTTGCCTGTTTGTTAGGGAATTCCCACATATATTCAGCCTGTCTAGCAGCTGCAAATCATGCAGCTGTGTCAACAAAATCTAAATCTCCGAACACGCCAAAATACTCAGAGACCACCCAAGCATGCTCAGGTTAACCCGAGAAATGAGTATAGTCGCTCATCACTAGTTATTGGGCTTGGAATTATAGCCCTAATTACATGGCAAATTCAGCCTCGTGCTTGAACAGCTGAACTGATCTGGGTCTGATAGGAACCAGAGCTCCTGTTCCCAGCACTCGGCAATCACTTGATTGCTGGGTCTGAAGCTGAAAGCCCTGCACCCCTTTCTTAGGCCTCTTTCACACGTCCAGATAATTCCGTTACCGGAGAAATCGGTACCGGAGTTATCCGTGTCCGTGTGTCCGTGTGCTCAAGTGGCACATCAATGTGGCACACGTGCGGCATCCATGTGCCGCCCATGTGCCGCCTGAGGACCACACGGACCGTGCAGGAGAGTCAGCGCTACAGTAAGCGCTGTACCTCCTGTGTGGTGCTGAAGGCGGCATTCATCTCTTCCCCCCCAGCGTTCGCTGGAGAGAAGAGATGAAAGATCATTTTTTTCTTCTTTTTTGTTAAAAAAAAACTTTGCTGGTGTCCTCCCATCCCCAGTGCGCCACCCGGCCCCTTGCAGATGCAGAGAAATACTCACCTAGCTCCCGCGATGTCTCCTCTCTCCTCTCAGTGCTGGCCCCTTCTCCTGTGTGAGCGGTCACATGGTACTGCTCATTACAGTCAGTGAATATTCCCTGACTGTAATGAGCGGTACCACGTGACCGCTCACACAGGGGAAGCTGCCAGCGCAGAGAGGAGAGAGGAGACATCGCGGGAGCTAGGTGAGTATTTCTTCTGCAAGGGGCCAGGCGGCGCACTGGGGGGAGGCAGGGGGCACATGCAAACTTTATTTTTCACAAAAAAAACAAATACTTGAACTTTCATCTCTTCTCTCCTGCGGGGTAGAAGAGATGAATTCCGCCTTCAGCACCACAGCGGGGGGACAGCGCTTAGTGTAGCACAGTTGGAGTTCTATTGTGTATGACAATTGGTTTCCCAATCCCTCAGCTCTCTCCTGATCTTGTGCACCTACTTGCTCAACAATGACATTTTTTTACATCAATTTAAAATTTCTTGGTGGTCTGCAAGTAGTTAATAAATATGTATTGTTATTTAACCCCCTTTCTGCATGCTGACGGGATAGTAGGTCAGCTGACAGACTCCCCCGCTTTGAGGTGGGCTCCGGTGGTGAGCCCATCTTAAAGCTGCGACATGTCAGCTGTTATCAACAGCTGACATGTAGCCGCAATGGGCGCGAGCGGAATCACGATCTGCCTGCACCTATTAACCAGGTAAATGCCACTGTCAAACTCTGACAGCGGCATTTAACAAGCGCCGCTGGCTGCACGGACGGAAGCGCTCGCATCACATGATCGGGGGTCAGTGGTGTATTGCCATAACAACCTAAGGTATCCTTGAGACCACTATGGTTGTTGATGGCAGATCGCTTTGAGTGCCACCCTGTGGTCGGCGCTCACAGCAATGCTGCATTTCTGCTGCATAGAAGTGATCTGTGCTTCACCTCTATGTAGCAGAGGCGATCGTGTAGTGGCAGCTTCTAGCCTCCTATGGAGGCTATTGAAGCATGGCAAAAAAAAAGTGTTTAAAAAAAAAAATATATATATATATATATATATATATATATATATATAAATAAATAAAAGTTCAAATAACCCCCTTTTGCCCCAATCAAAATAAAACAATAAAAAAATTAAACCTACACATATTTGGTATTGCTGCATTTAGAATTGCCCGTTCTATCAATAAAAAAAAGATTAACCTGATCGCTAAACGGCATAGTGAGAAAACAAATCAAAACGCCATAATTAAGGTTTCTGGTCGCCGTGACATTGCATTAAAATGCAATAACGGGCGATCAAAAAAACATATCTGCACAATCGTGGTATCATTAAAAACGTCAGCTCGGCATGCAAAATATAAGCCCTCACTCAACCAGAGATCATGAAAAATAGAGACGCTACGGGTATTGGAAAAAGGTGCAACTTTTTTTTTTTAAGCAAAGTTTGGATTTTTTTTTCACCACTTAGAGAAAAAATAACCTAGACATGTTTGGTGTCTATGAACTCGAAATGACCTGGAGAATTATAATGGTAGGTCAGTTTTAGCATTTAGTGAACCTAGCAAAAAAGCCAAACAAAAAACTAGTGTAGGATTGCACTTATTTTTCAATTTCATCGCATTTGTAATTTTTTTCTCATTTTCTGTTACATAACGTGGTAAAACCAATGGTGTTGTACAAAAGTACAGCTTGTCCTGCAAAAAATAAGCCCTCACATGGCCATATTGACCGAAAAATAAAAAAGTTATGGCTCTGGTAAGAAGGGGGGCGAAAAACGAAAACGAAAAAAGCTTTGGAGGTTAAGGGGTTAAAAAAAAGAAAACACAGAATACAAATAGGTCACTGCTCTGGCCCAGATGAAAAAAAAATGTTATTCAAGATTCAACTATGTATGGCTTAATAAGGACAGCAACAAAAAACATGGTTTATTTGTTTTCTAGTTTAAACATTCTCACAGTTTAACAAATTAGCTCTAAGTGTACCGTATTTTTCGGACTATAAGACGCACCGTAATATAAGACGCACCCCAAATTTGGGGTGAAAAATGTCCGTCTTATTGTCCGAATTTAAGATCTCTTACCTGAGGGCAGGCAGTGGCAGAGCAGGGTCACAGGAGGCATGGTGGTGGCAGAGGTGAGGTGATGCTGAGGTATGGTGAGCGGAACGGAGTGCACCTGAGCAGGGTCCCATCCTGCTTAGGTGGGCGACGCCATGGCCTGGTGTCCATGGGGAGGTTGCTGTGGCGGTGGCAGATGTGCGGTCACTTCCTCAGGTGGCAGCGGCCAGGGTCCCTTCCACATTTGAGGTGACGCCACAGCAGTAGTGAAGGAGAGCAGCAGAGCTGGGTGGTTTTCCTGGTGGCGGCGGGCTTACCGGCATTGTGGCGGCGACAGAGGTGCGGGCATGATGTGGCACGGTGAGCTGTATGGCGTGAGCAGGTCCCATCCATATTTGAGGTGAATCCGCGGCCCGGTATTGATGGAGAGCAGCAGCGCTGGTGAGTTACGGTATTTTCCGGTGGAGGCGGCCATCTTGCTGAGGCCGCGCATGCGCAGATTCACTACTCTGCGTCCCAGGGCTTCAGGAAAATGGCCGCCGTGATCTCCATCTGTGCACGTGCGGCCTCCCGCGGCCATTTTCCTGAAGCCCTGGGACGCAGAGTAGTGAATCTGCGCACGTGCGGCCTCAGCAAGATGGCCGCCGCCACCGGAAAATACCGTAACTCACCAGCGCTGCTGCTCTCCATCAATACCGGGCCGCGGATTCACCTCAAATATGGATGGGACCTGCTCACACCATACAGCTCACCGTGCCACATCATGCCCGCACCTCTGTCGCCGCCACAATGCCGTTAAGCCTGCGTTCCGAATATAAGACGCATCCCCCATTTTCCTCACAATTTTTTTGGGGAAAAAGTGCGTCTTGTATTCCGAAAAATACGGTAATTTGTATAATTTTTTCACATATAATTCATCAAAAATTAAGCCTTATGTCCAGCTACTGTACATCCAAAGAAAATAAAATAAAAGATTTAGGCCTTGAAATATGGTAACAGAAAAATTACCTATTTCAATTTACTGTTCAAATGTACTGTAGTAAAATAAAAAAATATTGTATTAGTTCTGATATATATATATATATATATATATATATATATATATATATATATACAGGGCCGTTTCTTCAACAGGGCGGGCAGGGCGGCCACACGGGGCGCCGTGGGGCCGGGGGGCGCAGGAGAGGCCTCGGGCCCCGGTGGTCCCCTGCCCGCTGCTGCTGCTGTTTAAGGGCTGTCAGGGGCGCGGATGCCGCGCTCAGTGCTGAGCGCGGGCGCGCCCTGCCCGAACTCAGCTGCAAATCTGACAGCTGAGCGGTCAGATCATCGCCTCGCGTCGCCGCGCCCCCCCCCCCGCACCGCACATAATGGTTGCGGCCACCTCGGCGCCGCCACTCACCCATACCTCCCAACCGTCCCGATTTCAGCGGGACAGTCCCGCTTTGGCACCGGGGTCCCGCTGTCCCGCTTCGGGCATTTAAAATCCCGAATTTGCGGCCGCCGGTGAAGCCCCGCCCACTTCCGGGACGTAGAGAGAGCCTGTTTTTTTTTTTTTTTATATAAAAGCTGCCTCCTGACCGCCCGCGCAACACCCCCCCCCCCTCCCGCCCCCTGTGCGGCGCTGCCACGCTGAAGGAGAGAGCCTGCAGCAATCAAGAAGAAAGGTCAGCGATTCACTACCTCTGGCTGTGTGTGCACGGAGCTCCGGCTTCTGCTCTTAGCTGCTATCCCGGCAGAGAAGGAGAGACGGGGGAGGTGCCGGGATAGTGCAGAGCTGTGAGCAGGAGACTGAAGACTTCAGCAGAGAGCTGCACATGGACATCAGCCGCCCCTGCATCACAGAGGAGATTGTGTGTGTGTGATGTGTGTGATGGCTGCGTGTGTGTGTGTGTGATGGCTGGGTGTGTGTGTGTGATGGCTGTGTGTGTGTGATGGCTGCGTGTGTGTGTGTGTGATGGCTGCGTGTGTGTGATGGCTGCGTGTGTGTGTGTGATGGCTGTGTGTGTGTGATGGCTGCGTGTGTGTGTGTGTGATGGCTGCGTGTGTGTGTGTGTGATGGCTGCGTGTGTGTGTGTGATGGCTGCGTGTGTGTGTGATGGCTGCGTGTGTGTGTGTGATGGCTGCGTGTGTGTGTGTGATGGCTGCGTGTGTGTGTGATGGCTGCATGTGTGATGGCTGCGCGTGTGTGTGTGTGTGTGATGGCTGCGTGTGTGTGTGTGATGGCTGTGTGTGTGATGGCTGCGTGTGTGTGTGATGGCTGCGTGTGTGTGTGTGATGGCTGCGTGTGTGTGATGGCTGCGTGTGTGTGATGGCTGCGTGTGTGTGATGGCTGCGTGTGTGTGATGGCTGCGTGTGTGTGTGATGGCTGTGTGTGTGTGATGGCTGCGTGTGTGTGATGGCTGCGTGTGTGTGATGGCTGTGTGTGTGTGATGGCTGTGTGTGTGTGATGGCTGTGTGTGTGTGATGGCTGTGTGTGTGTGATGGCTGTGTGTGTGTGATGGCTGCGTGTGTGTGATGGCTGCGTGTGTGTGTGATGGCTGCGTGTGTGTGTGTGTGTGATGGCTGCGTGTGTGATGTCTGCGTGTGTGTGTGATGGCTGCATGTGTGTGATGGCTGCGTGTGTGTGTGTGTGTGATGGCTGCGTGTGTGTGTGTGATGGCTGCGTGTGTGTGTGTGTGATGGCTGCGTGTGTGTGTGTGTGATGGCTGCGTGTGTGTGTGATGGCTGCGTGTGTGATGCATTTGTGTCAAAGCTGCATGTGTTTGTGAGCTGCGTGCGTGTGAGCTGCGTGCCTGTGTGTGAGCTGCGTGCCTGTATGTCATTATACAGTATGGAGCATCATGTGTGGTCATTATACAATATGGAGCATCATGTGCGGTCATTATACAGTATGGAGCATCATGTGCGGTCATTATACAGTATGGAGCATTATGTGTGGCCATTATACAGTATGGAGCATCATGTGCGGTCATTATACAGTATGGAGCATCATGTGCGGTCATTATACAATATGGAGCATCATGTGCGGTCATTGTACAGTATGGAGCATCATGTGCGGTCATTATACAGTATGGAGCATCATGTGCGGTCATTATACAGTATGGAGCATCATGTGTGGCCATTATACAGTATGGAGCATCATGTGCGGCCATTATACAGTATGGAGCATCATGTGTGGCCATTATACAGTATGGAGCATCATGTGCGGCCATTATACAGTATGGAGCATCATGTGCGGTCATTATACAGTCTGGAGCATCATGTGCGGTCATTATACAGTCTGGAGCATCATGTGCGGTCATTATACAGTCTGGAGCATCATGTGCGGTCATTATACAGTCTGGAGCATCATGTGCGGTCATTATACAGTCTGGAGCATCATGTGCGGTCATTATACAGTCTGGAGCATCATGTGCGGTCATTATACAGTATGGAGCATCATTTGCGGTCATACAGTATGGAGCATCATGTGCGGTCATTATACAGTATGGAGCATCATGTGCGGTCATTATACAGTATGGAGCATCATGTGGGGTCATTATACAGTATGGAGCATCATGTGCGGTCATTATACAGTCTGGAGCATCATGTGCGGTCATTATACAGTATGGAGCATCATTTGCGGTCATACAGTATGGAGCATCATGTGTGTTCATTATACAGTATGGAGCATCATGTGCGGCCATTATACAGTATGGAGCATCATGTGTGTTCATTATACAGTATGGAGCATCATGTGCGGTCATTATACAGTATGGAGCATCATGTGCGGTCATACAGTATGGAGCATCATGTGTGTTCATTATACAGTATGGAGCATCATGTGTGGCCATTATACAGTATGGAGCGTCATGTGTGTTCATTATACAGTATGGAGCATCATGTGTGGCCATTATACAGTATGGGGCACTGTGTGGCCATATTTTTTTGTTTATAATTATTGTATATGAAACAGTGTGATCGGCAGTGCTAAATGGGTGTGGTTGGGATGTGGATATGGGTGTGACTAATTATGAATGGGTGTGGTCAGAGGCGTGGCCTAAAATTTGCCGCGGCGCGCAAAGCGCGCCGCAAACTTTGTCCCTCTTTCCCATCTTCAAAAGTTGGGAGGTATGACTCACCTCCGCTCCGCGCTGGATGAACAGCGAGAATGAACAGCCAGGATGAGGCAGCTCGGCCACTCCCACACTGATAGCAGGGGCGCCGCGCTCTCGGCTGAGCACGGGCGCTCCCTGAGACAGTGATCAAAGAGCTAAGCACACACACTATCACTGTCAGACTAGGCTGCCTGGCTGTTGCCAATTTCAATGCTGGACAGGACAGGCTGCAGTCTAGTCTGACAGTGGTAGCAGTATAGCAAAAATGCCCACCCCCTGCCTATGGATTAGTCCTTCCCTTCCCAGCAGCCCCATTTAGCAGTCTGAGCGCGCTCAGACTCAGAGGGCAGAGGGCACTGACACACTGAACAGGTGAGGGGGTCTGAGGGATGGGATGGGTTGGGCTAGCCTTTTTTTTTGGATGGGGACCCCCACACCTGCCCCCCCCCCAACCACCCTTGGGGCATGCTGATTTGGCATGCCCCACAGCATGAAACCCGGGAGGGGGCCCAGCTGACTTACCTCATCTTTGGCAGTCTGGTGGCATCCTCACCCAGGCGAGAAGTGTTGGAAAGAGTTATGGCAGTAACTGTATACCTGGCAACCAATAATTTAGCTTTTCGAGGATCGTCAAATACATTGTTTACACCAAATAATGGACATTTCCTTGGGCTTATAGAGCTTCTTGGAAAATTTGAACCAGTAATGAGAGATCATTTAAAACGAATTACTTCCCAGGAAATCCATACACATTACTGTGGAAATTTAATTCAAAATGAAATTATCTGCTTGATGGCCTCTCAGGTGAAGAAATGTATTCTAGAAAAAGCCAAAAGATCTAAGTATTTTTCAATAATGTTGGACTGCACACAAGATGCAGGTCACACTGAACAGTTGTCATACACCTTAAGATTTGTTGATATAGATGATGATCACGTAGCAATAAAGGAACATTTTATTGGCTATCGTCCTGCTACTGATACATCTGGGGAAAGTCTCGCCAATCTCCTTTTAGAAGAGATTAGTAAATGTGACCTGGAATTAGAAAATGAACTGGCAGAAAAGCTGAATTATTCGGAAGCTATTAATGCTTTTGCAGCGGCTAAATCTAGAAGAGTCAGTTTCTCATAAATCTGCAACCTACAATTTTTAGGATCTGTTTCCAAAATAATTAATAGATATTATTTACCTACAACTTTGTTCTCACCGTTAATAATTAGCATACTTGTCCCTTTTCCCCAAGTTCTATATAAGTTAAAGGCAAATTATAATTTATTAAAAAAAGGGAAGATACAAGCCTGCTCTCTATTTATTACTCAAGCCCACAAAAATAATGTTTATTATTTTCGGTGCCGGGGGGGGGGGGGGGGGGGGGGAGAAATTTCCTACTCTCGCCCTGTGTCATTTTTGGGCTAGAAACTGCCCTGTATATATATATACAGTACAGACCAAAAGTTTGGACACACCTTCTCATTTAAAGATTTTTCTGTATTTTCATGACTACAAAAATTGTACATTCACACTGAAGGCATCAAAACTATGAATTAACACATGTGGAATTATATACTTAACAAAAAAGTGTGAAACAACTGAAATTATGTCTTATATTCTAGGTTCTTCAAAATAGCCACCTTTTTCTTTGATGACTGCTTTGCACATTCTTGGCATTCTCTTGATGAGCTTGAAGAGGTAGTCACCGGGAATGGTTTTCAGTTCACAGGTGTGCCCCGCCAGGCTTAATAAGTGGGATTTTCACAGTCATGAAAATACAGAAAAATCTTTAAATGAGAAGGTGTGTCCAAACTATATATATGTGTATATATATATATATATATATATATATATATATATATATATATATATAAACACTGTATATATATATATATATATATATATATATATATATATATATATAGTGGGGAACATAATTATTTAATACACTGCTAATTTTGCAAGTTTTTCCACCTACAAAGAATGGAGAGGTCTGCAATTTTCATCGTAGGTACACTTCAACTTTGTGACACAGAATCAAGAGATAAAAACCAGAAAATCACATTGTAAGATTTTTGAACAATTAAATTTCATATTTTACGAGAAATAATTATTTGATCACCTACCAACCAGCAAGAATTTTTGCTCTTACAGACATGTTAGTTTTTCTTTAAGAAGACCTCCTAATCTGCACTCATTACCTGTGTTAATTGCATCTATTTGAACTTATTACCTGTATAAAAGACACCTGTCCACATGATCAATCAATCACATTCCAACCAGTTACCCCCATGGCCAAGACCAAAAAGCGTTTCAAGGACACCAAGGACAACATTGGCTGGGATGAGCTACAGAACAATAGTCAAGTAGCTTGGTGAGAAGGCAAAAAATGTTGGCACAATTATTTGAAAATCAAAGAAACATAAGATGATTGTCAATCTTCCTCGGTCTGGTGCTCAATGCAGGATCTCGCCTCGTGGGTGAGGGATGATTCTGAGTAAGGTCAGGAATCAGTCCAGAACTACACAGGAGCACCTGGTGAATGACCTGAAGAGAGATGGGACCACAGTCTCAAACATTACCATTAGTAATATACTATGTCATCATGGATTAAAAGCCTGCAGGGTATGCTAGGTCCTCCTGGTCTCGACAGCACATGTCCAGGCCATTTGAAGTTCACCAATGACCATCTGGATAACCCAGAGGAGGAATGGAAAAAGGTTATGTGGAAAAATGAGACCAAAATAGAACTTTTTGGTATCAGTTCTATTCACCATGTTTAGAGAACGAAGAAGGATGAGTATAACCCCAGGAATACTGTCCCAACATAAAACATGGTGGGGGAAACTTCATACTTTCAGGGTTCTTTTCTTTTCTGCAAAGGGGACACGACAACTGTATCATATTGAAGAGAGGATGAATAATGTCATGTATCCTGAGATTTTGATGAACAACCTTCTTCCCTCAATAAGAGCATTGAAGATGGGTCGTGGCTGGGTTTTCCAGAATGACAATGACCCAAAATACACAGCCATGGCCACTAAGAAGTGTCTCTGTAAGGAGCGTTTCAAGGTCATGGAGTGGCCTAGCCGGTCTCCAAACCAGAATCCAATAGAAAATCTTTGGAGGGAGCTGAAATTCAATGTTGCCCAGCGACAGCCCAAAAACATGAAAGATCTGAAGAAGATGTGTATGGAAGAGTGGGCCAAAATCCCTGCTGACAGTGTGTGCAAACTTGGTCAAGAACTACTAGAAAATTCTGACCTCTGTAATTGCAAGCAAAGGTATCTGTGCCAGTTATTAAGTTCTGTTTTTCTTTTGTATGAAATACTTATTTTATGCTATAAAATGCAAATAATTATTTAAAAATCATACAATGTGATTTTCTGAATTTTTTCTAAGTTTCTGTCTCTCAAAGTTTAGGTGTAGCTAGGATAAAAATTACAGACCTCTCCATTTTTGTAGGTGGGAACACCTGCAAAATCAGCAGTGTATTTTCCCCACTGTACATGTACAATACTGTGCAAAAGTTTTAGACGGATGTGAAAAAATTGCTGCAAAGTAAGGTTGTTTTAAAAAAATAGAAGATAATTGAGATAATGAAACTAATATGATTGGAAGTATTTTGAGTGGGATCTCATGAAATTTGCAGACCCTGGCAAATGCAATCAATTTTGTATTTGGTTCACCCAAAGCGTCAAAACATTACCCACAATCGTATTACACATTTCAAGATATTACTTTTGAATAATTCCTTGCAGATGTCACATCACATGGTATAGCACAGCCAATTAGGAGAGACAAATATAGCCTTTATAATAGGTTATGGAATAAAGCAGCTATTTCAGGGTGATTATAGGATAGTTTGTGTTAGGAGCCGGGATTCTTCCACTGCACAGGGTAGATTCCAAGCCTTGCCTTCATCAGCGGTCTCCCATTGAGCTTTAGCTGCTGTGGGTGCTGCTGAGCATAGACGTCAGCCTCAGCATGTTGCTCAGGCTCATGCTGTTTGATTACTGCTGGCTTTTCAGCCAAGCCTAGGGTAAACAGTGATAGGCAGTGATGAGCGAACGCTTTGGAGACTAAGCCCAGAAATCACCCTACTGAGCATGCTCATGATGTGGCGACATCTCATTGGTGGTCAGTTGTCAGCTGCTCTGGTGATGTGGCAGCTCCAGATTGGTCCACGAGCAAGGTCCTGTTCGTCTGGACATTAGCTGATCATCTAAAAGGGTCTCAGAGGTGCACACTGGTGCGCTAGTATCAATCTCTTTACATGTGTGTACGGGACTTTGTACCAGTGTGGTCATTTCCAGCATGTGCTCAGGGTCAGTAGAAAGCCATTAGAATTCTGGTTCTCCGGAGAGGAGTTTGTCTGTATGAATTCAGGGCTGGCGTTTAGCCATTAGAATTCCGGCACCTCTGGAGAGGAGTTGGTTCAGTGCACTTTCTGACTGTGTGACCACTGGCTGCCTTTTACCCAGTTAGCGGGTTACGCTCCCCTCTGATGTTAACAGGGGTTGTGTTTAGCGCCATACCTGCTCTGTTACTGTGTGCGAGTGACACAGCTCTACTGCAGATCATGTGCTCAGGGTTGGCGGTAATCTACTAGAATTCCGGTTTTCCAGAGAGGAGATTGTCTGAATGAATTCAGGATTGGCATCTAGTCATTAGAATTCTGGCACCTCCGGAGAGGAGTTGGTTGAGTGATGTTGCTGACTGTGTGACCACTGATTGCTTTTTACCCCATGATTGAGCTTCGTTCCCCTGTGAGGTTAACAGGGATTGTATCTAGCGTCACTCCTATTCCATTTCTATGTGCGAGTGACACAACTCTATAGCAGAGCATCTTTTCCATTACTGTGTGTGAGTGACAAAGCTCTATTGCAGAGCAACTATTCCGTTACTGTGTGCGAGTTACACAGCTCTATTGCAGAGCATCTATTCTGCTACTGTGTGCGAGTGATACAGTTCTATTGCAGAGCATCTATTCCGTTTCTGTGTGCAAGTGACACAGCGTCATGTGCTGTTCACTGAGTGATGTTTAACTCAGCATGTGCAAGCAATCTCTCGCTGTGTGTTCCGTCATTGTTCACACTAGCTGAAGTTTTACATCTCTGCACGGTGGACCCCGGGTTGCGATTGCACTTCTCTATTAAATTTATTTATTGCAATCTGCCAACCCTAAAAGTAGGAGTATGACAAAACTCATAGCTCAGTCATAGAGATAGAGAAAAAGCTCTAAAACATTGGATAAATATTCCAGAAATATCCCAGTCCATACAAGACAATCAAGCATTGGGGTGCTCGGGTATTCTTATTTCTCTATCTACAGTCGTGGGAGCTTGAGCATCATGCTCGAGTCTTCACCCTGCATATTTTGTGGCTGTTACACAGCCAATATAAATCTGGGAATTGCTTGTCATACACGCTATTGCTGTGGCCATGTCAGCTACTGACATTACTGTGATTGGTCGGCCGTATCGCTTCATCAACTCTGCCTGAACTGCTTCTAGTGGAGAGTGCACCAAGCATCACATCACATCACCCGGTACACTCTCCACTGGAAGCAGTTCAGGCAGAGTTGATCTAAGAGGGAGATCCTAGATTATACCAGGCATATAGACAGTTTTTATTTCTATTGCAGTACTTGTATAAGCTTCTGCACATTAAAACAAAAGTAATTTTCAGGGCTACATACTGTCCTTTCTCTTGTAAAACCACTGTTAACTGCATTCATTGAAGGGATGAAGGAAAGACAGTTTGGGATCAGAGGCATATAGGCAAGGTTTTCAATCTTTCTATAGATGTGCTATTGCTGCAATCTAAAAATAATATTCCTTTTCAGGGCTAAATATTTTCTTTTCTCTATTCATACCTGAAAGTTTGCAGGTATATATTATATTATATACCTAATTTAAAATGCGCAACATGTGAAGTAAGGGACTGGGAAGTGGACGTGCTGCCGATTATGCATGCAGAGGCCAAGGCAGTAGGCCAGGTGTTCCCACTCCATTTTAATGCTGTTTCCATCCATTTCAGCATTTTTCCTGCCACCTCAGCCTCAGGGTTAAGAATTGTTCATTTACTGATCCTCAGTATTCACATTGGTTGATTACTGGTATTTTAAATTGTTGTACCATATCAATAAAGTTTTCATTTTTTATAATTGATGACGTTATGTCTATTTATGGGGCATCGTGCTCTTTTTAAGTTTATAGGATAATATTCATGTGGGAGTTTGCCCCTACCCCTCCCTTGTAAATTGCTATGGGCACTTTTTGCAGAAAGGAGTGGTACATTTATGAATGTATCCGCAAGGTCGGTCTTTGTTGTAAATTTATATTTGCTTAAATGCAGCCCCAAACTTGCTAAGAACCTCCACCATGCTTTACCATTGCCTGCAGAAATTAATTATTGTACTGCTCTCCAGCCTATCAGCAAACAAAATACATTTTTTTACAGTCAAATATTTCAAATTTTAACTCATCAGCCCTGACCGCCTGCTGACGTTTTTTTGCACATCAGTTCCTATGTTTTCATGCAAAGTATAGTCACTTGGCCTTGTTTCCATGTTGAAGCTATGGCTTTTTGGTCACAGCTCTTCCATTAAGACTACCACTGGCTAAACTTCTCCAAATAGATGATTGGTGAAACTTGGTCACACTGATTGCTGCCAGTTCTAGGCTGATGGCATTGCTGGATGTCTTCTGATTTTGAAGTAAAGTAAGCATGAGGTGTCTTTTATCTGCTGAATTAATTTGCTTGGCTCATCATTGTATCTGCAGTCCTTAATGTTGCCCAATTCTTAGTAATTCTTCAAAAGAGTTTAAACAGCACATCTTGAAAATGCAACCAGACTTTTCTGATCAAATATAACTACTTTTTGTTTTGCTCCTGTGCTCCATTTTGCCATAGTGTATGTCGTGTGACATGACATAGTCTTCAACAGACTTACTTTTGCAGTATAGTTTGGCTGTTCCCCACCCAGTTTTGTACACAGCTGTTTCTGATTCAGTTAATTACTTTATTTCACCCCACTTTTGAAAATGATGATCATTATCACCTGTTTGCTTTAACTAGTTACTCAGACATGAATCTATGCAAGTTTACCTAGAATAATCTATGCTGTTTTGTAACAAAGAGTGGTCATACCAAATATTGATTAGATTTTTATCTCTTTTTTGTTTGTTCACTTTGTATTTGTTAAAGGCAACCTGTTATCTGATACTTGCCCATAGTTTGGGTAGCATGTATCAGCCACTGGATGTTGGATCACAGCCATGTATGTTTGTTATAACATATGCAAATTGCCTCTTCAGAGAAAAAGAAGACTTGAACTCAATAGCGCCACCTGTTGTAAGTAGCGATCCTACAAGTCACAATCAACCCTTTAACGAGTCTTGCAATATGACTTAGGATAAAAGCCAACTCAGTATCTCAATTTGCAGACACTGTGATTTGGGCTGTTGGCCCTCGTCAGAGCGGTTTGTTAGGTGAGGGGCTCTGGACTGAGGTCTAAGGTTTCTCCTTGTGGAGAGAGACATACCAGCTCTGGCTTGTCAAGGTAAGGAGGCTTATTTGCCATGCAGTGCTCCCCTGGGAAATTTAATATGCAAATTGCCTCTACAAACTTTTGACTAGCCATACAGGCAGGTCCTCGTTGGCTACTCCCCATCCACTGACAGTGACTGACAAGTCTCTGCCTGCGTGCGAATATAGGCAGAGGCTGCTCAGTCACTGTAAGCAGAAGGGTAGACGCCGCCAGGGACACACCTGCACAAGTAGCCACCCACGTGACTCGGTCCCCCGGAGGCTATTAAAAGTATGTCATTCTCTGAAATGCCTCAGTCTTCATACAGTCAGTGGCTGATAAAAGCTACTCATGGCTTGGGCAGCATGTATCAGTTGACAGGTTCCCTTTTATTGATAAAAATTAAATATTAACACTTCCATTTTAGAAAGCATTTTTCTGCACCAGCCTCAAACTTTTGCACTGTATGTAAAATAATAATATGTAGACAAGTGCATGAAACATCTTTATAGATCCAAGGTATCAAGCTTGGCACAAAAGAGTGCAATATGGTTTTTAGTCTCCTCAAAAAAAGCAAAAATTCTTAACTGTGCAGTCTGAGTTCTAGCATATTATTATACTACAGGACTGAAAGTTATGGCAATATACATAGAGCGTTTGGTAGCTACTGCACACGAGGTTCATACAAACCAGAAAAAACTGTCACCATACTCCGAGCATCCACTTTTCTTCTTTGAGACAGCTCATACAGCTTCACCCAAACACTGGTGAGTGTTTGATAAACATTTTTGGGATGGAAGCGTAGCCTTGCACACTATACTTTGTTTTGTAACTTAAATGATACAAATAAATAATTCTCTATCAAAAAATGGCCAGGTTCAATCTATATTTTATTTAAGGAATGGAACCTTATCCGGGCACCTGCTTATCCTAGGAGTGGATATACCAGCGGACCACACGAGGGGCATACTAACCAACAAAAGCTCTCACTTTACTACTAGTATCCAGTCTTCTGCTTTGAGACCGCTCATACTGCTTCACCCAATTGAAATATAAATAAAAAAATCTTCTCGGATGTGGCTAAACTGTGACTTTGGTGCATCAATCATTGCGCAGCCAAAGATCACAGTAATAATAATAATAATAATAATAATAATAATAATTTTATTTATATAGCGCCAACATATTCCGCAGCGCTTTACAAATTATAGAGGGGACTTGTACAGACAATAGACATTACAGCATAACAGAAATCACAGTTCAAAATAGATACCAGGAGGAATGAGGGCCCTGCTCGCAAGCTTACAATCTATGAGGAAAAGGGGAGACACGAGAGGTGGATGGTAACAATTGCTTTAGTTATTGAGACCAGCCATAGTGTAAGGCTCGGGTGTTCATGTAAAGCTGAATGAACCAGTTAACTGCCTAAGTATGTAGCAGTACAGACATAGAGGGCTATTAACTGCATAAAGTGTATGAGAACATGATGCGAGGAACCTGATTATGTTTTTTTTTTTTTTTTTATGATAGGCCACACAGGGATCGTTAGGTTAATGCATTGAGGCGGTAGGCCAATCTGAACAAATGAGTTTTTAGGGCACACTTAAAACTGTGGGGATTGGGGATTAATCGTATTAACCTGGGTAGTGCATTCCAAAGAATCGACCCAGCACGTGTAAAGTCTTGCAGACAGGAGTGGGAGGTTCTGATTATTGAGGATGCTAACCTGAGGTCATTAGCGGAGCGGAGGGCACGGGTAGGTTGGTAGACTGAGATCAGAAAGGAAATGTAGGGTGGTGCTGAGCCATGGAGTGCTTTGTGGATGAGGGTAGTAGTTTTGTACTGGATTCTGGAGTGGATGGGTAGCCAGTGTAATGACTGGCACAAGGTAGAGGCATCGGTGTAACGGTTGGTGAGGAATATGATCCTGGCAGCAGCATTCAGGACAGATTGGAGCGGGGAGAGTTTGGTAAGAGGGAGGCTGATTAAGAGAGAGTTACAATAGTCAAGACGAGAATGAATAAGTGAAACAGTAAGAGTTTTTGCAGAGTCGAAAGTAAGAAAAGGGCGAATTCTAGAAATGTTTTTGAGATGCAGATAAGAAGAGCGAGCCAGTGATCGGATGTGGGTGGTGAATGAAAGCTCGGAATCAAGGATGACCCCAAGGCAGCAGGCATGTTGCTTTGGAGTAATGGTGGAACCGCACACGGAGATGGCAATGTCAGGCAAAGGTAGGTTAATAGAGGGAGAGAACACGAGGAGTTCAGTTTTTGACAGGTTCCGTTTCAGATAGAGGGAGGACATGATGTTAGAGACAGCGGTGAGACAATCACTGGTGCTTTCTAAAAAGGTCGGCGTGATAACAGGAGAAGAAGTGTATAATTGGGTGTCGTCAGCATAGAGATGGTACTATACAGTATAAGGCCATTTTCACATTTTTCAGTTTTGCAGCATTTTTTTTCACCAGCCAAAACTTGTTCTCTTAGCAGTAAAAACACTACTTTACTATTAAAATTAAATTTTGCAGCTTTTCTGTGGTGTTTTTCTCTGCATTTTTGAAGAAATGTTTGCCATAATTTTAGTGTGGATTACTTGCGTGATTTGTCTACAGTTCATGTTTAATAAAGTGTTGCAAAAGTGCTGAAAAAAAACACTTTTTTACATTTCTGCAGAATTTTTACACTTTATTATTATTTTCTATGAGTGAAAAAATGCTGCAATATACCTGAAAGAATTGACATGCTGCAGATTTGAAAGACTCTGCAGTTTTCCAATTCAGTGAAGAAAAACAAACAAGCATGTGCATAAGATTTCTGAAATCTCATAGCTTTTGCTGGTACTGTAAAAAGCAGCTTTTAGATGGCATAAAAATGAAGCAAAAGCGCAACGTGTGAACATAGCCTAAGGTGCTATATTGCAAAATCATGAAATTGAACATGGTTACAATGTTGCCATGCTCTTGTCAAGCAAGTAGCAAAAACTCTAGCAGGTCTGTGTTTTTTGTATTTTTTATGGTATACATTAAAAGTGATAAATAAGATTATTTTACAATATTTAGGTCACGACCATTGGAATTTCAGTAAGTGAAAAAAAGAGAAATTCATCTGGAGATAATTAAACATTACCAAAAATCTACAGCAAATCTTCCACATTTGAATGTTGTTATAAATTGCACTTAAAGGGAAGGTGCCACATTTTATTTTTTGAATTAAAAATGATTGTTTATATAAACAATTATTTTTAATATAAATTTACTTTATTAACTTTAACATTTTTTTTATTATAAAATTTTTTTCAGCCACTGGGCACCACCATTTTGCTTTGCAGGAGTGTAAGTGTAGCTGCACAACACTTACACTCTGCAAATACGGCAGCCCTGGGCATAGACATCTGCGGTCGGCATCCGACCCTATACTTTACATTGAGCTGCTCTCTGCTGTGATCTGGCCATGCCCCCTGAGCCGCCCACACCACAGCAGAGGCAGGAGATCAGTGCCATCTTTCTGGAGCTCACAGTGCATCTGTGAGCTCCACTTGAGAGCCCTGCTGTTATAGGCGGAGGAGACCAAGGACGGCACAGGAGGGAGAAAGGAGTAGTGTCAGCAGCAGTGAAGTAATATCGGTGGGGGAGGGGGAGAGATAATCTAATCCTCTCCTTTGTGATGCTGACTCTGAGCAGTGTATCTCCTCCCATGTGTGTTACTGTGCTGACTGTATCTAATCCTATCCTGTGTGATACTGACAGGCCTGTGTATCCAATCCTCTCCTGTGTGATGCTGTCTGCTGAGCCTTGTATCTAATCCTACCCTGTGTGATACTGTGCTGAGACATGAATCTAATTCTCTCCTGTGGGATACTGTGTGCTGAGCTGTGTATCTAATCCTACCCTGTATGATACTGTGCTCAGACATGTATCTAATCCTCTCCTGTGTGATGCTGTCTGCTGAGCCATGTATCTAATCCTATTCTGTGTGTTACTGTGTGCTGAGCCATGTATATAATCCTATTCTGTGTGTTACTGTATGCTGAGCTTTGTGTCTAATCCTCTCCTGTGTGATACCGTGCTGAGCTGTGTATCTAATCCTACCCTGTGTGATACTGTCTGCTGAGCCATGTATCTAATCCTACCCTGTGTGATACTGTGCTGAGATGTGTATCTAATCCTCTCCTGTGAGATACTGTGTGCTGAGCAGTGTATCTAATCCTATTCTGTGTGTTACTGTGTGCTGAGCCATGTATCTAATCCTATTCTGTGTGTTACTGTATGCTGAGCTGTGTGTCTAATCCTCTCCTGTGTGATACTGTGCTGAGCTGTGTATCTAATCCTACCCTGTGTGATACTGTGCTGAGACATGTATCTAATCCTCTCCTGTGGGATACTGTGCTGAGCCGTGTATCTAATCCTACCCTGTGTGATACTGTGCTGAGACATGTATCTAATCCTCTCCTGTGGGACACTGTGTGCTGAACCGTGTATCTAAACCTATTCTGTGTGTTACTGTATGCTGAGCCGTGTATCTAATCCTACCCTGTGTGATACTGACTGAGCTGTGTATCTAATCCTATCCTGTTTGATACCATGCTGAGACGTGTATCTAATCCTCTCCTGTTGGATACTGTGTGCTAAGCCGTGTATCTAATCCTATTCTGTGTGTTACTGTATGCTGAGCCGTGTATCTAATCCTCTCCTGTGTGATACTTTGCTAAGACGTGTATCTAATCCTCCCCTGTGTGATCCTGACTGCTGAGCAGTGTATCTAATCCTATCCTGTGTGATACTGACTGAGCTGTGTATCTAATACTATCCGGTGTGAAACTGACTGCTGAGCTGTGTATCTAATCCTCCTATGTGTGATACTGACTGCTGGGCCATGTATCTAATCCTCTCCTCTCCCCCCTGTTATGTCTGATCTATATGGCGGTATTATGTGTGAAGTATATGGCGGTATTATGTGTGATCTATATGGCGGTATTATGTGAGAACACTATGGCATCATTATTTGCGATCTATATGATGGTATCATGTGAGAACTATAGGACAGTATTATGTGTGATCTGTATGACGGTATTATGTGAGGAGGGGAATGGGGTCTTTGCATTCAAAGTCTGGATCAAAACAGGCCATCAATCAGCAGAAATGTTTCCTGGATTTCTGTGGAGCAGACAAGCAGTCGGTCCATCCATGTGTATAAAAGACAGCGCTCTATGTACAATTTCTGGCTGCTCCGCGCACCGAACAGGGTGCCCCCCCATAGACCAGCACACTGCTCTCCTGAAATATTCTGTGCTCCTGTCACCCTGCTCCCTCCACCATATATCTCCCAGAATCCTTGCTGCCTGCCATCCTTGGTGACTGTCTACTTGTCAGTATAACTTTGCAGTCACCAACAAAATGGCTTCTCACTGTGTTCACAGCCATGTCAGCAGACTCCGCCCATAATTACTGCAGTGCAGTAATGTGAGCTAGTTGTACACTAGGTTTTTATCAAATTTTGTTAGCTGCTCCCCCTAGTTTTTAATAGTGGAAATGCCAAACCTTTTAAAATTATTTTTTATATTTTACTAAATTATAAACAAATTACAATACTTTGTAAGAAAATGTAACATTAATTCTTTACATTTTTTCAATCGCTGTAAAAAAAATTTTTTTGATGGCACCTTCCCTTTAAGTTCTATAATGCTTCATGTAAATTGCAGAGATGAGAGGAACATCTGGAAATTAAATTTGCTGACTTCACCAAATTTTCCCCCAAAATTTCATTTGCGGCAAATAAATTTGTGCAAATTTCAATACTGAAACGCTAAGGCTACTTTCACACTAGCGTTAACTGCAATACGTCGCAAATGCGTCGTTTTTGCGAAACGCCGCATCCAGCAAAAGTTTTTGCTGGATACGTTGTTTCGTCATAGAGTAACATTAGCGACGCATTTGCGACGCATTTGCGACGCATTTCCAAACGGTGAATGCGTTTGGCGGCGTTTGGGCGTATGGTAGCGGTCCGTCGGGAGAAAAAAACGTTACATGTAACGTTTTTTGCTCCCGACGGTCCGCTTTTTCCGACCGCGCATGCGCAGTCGGAACTCCGCCCCCACCTCCCCGCACTTCCCCGCACATCACAATGGGGCAGCGGATGCGTGGGAAATATGCATCCGCTGCCCCCGTTGTGCGGCGGAGACCACACTAGCGTCGGGAACGTCGGCCCGACGCGCAGCGACGGGTTGTTCCCGACGCTAGTGTGAAAGTAGCCTTAGTATTGCTCAGAAAATTCACAGGAGGGGAGAGGAGAAAGAGAGCGAGAAAGTGAGAACCCCACTGACCACAAGAGCTTATACTTTGCAGGTGAGAAAGATAACCCCGCTCATGACAAAAGATTATACTTGACAGGAGAGAGAGAGGACCCTAACAGCTTACACCATACTGGCGAGAGTGAGAGAAAAGACCCCTCTGACCATAAGAATTTACAGAGTATGGAAAAGATAAACAGAAAAAGAGGATACCCACTAACCTTAACCCCTTCGCGACATGCCCCGTACTATTACTGTGCATGTCGTGTCTCCCCCTTTGATGTGGGCTCCGGCACTGAGCCCACATCAAAGTCGCGACATGTCAGCTGTTATGCACAGCTGACATGTGTGCGCAATAGTGGCAGGTGGAATCGCGATCCACCTGCCGTTATTAACCAGTTAAATTCCGCTGTCAAACGCTGACAGCGGAATTTAACTACTGCTTCCGGCCGCGCGGCCGGAAATGAGCGCATCGTCGACACCCGTCACATGATCGTGGGTCAGCGATGCATCAGGATAGTAACTATAGATGTCCTTGAGACCTCTATGGTTACTGATGCCGGCCAGCTGTGAGCACCACCCTGTGGTCGGTGCTCATAGCAAGCCTGCAATTCAGCTACATAGCAGCGATCTGATGATCACTGCTATGTAGCAGAGCCGATCCAGTTGTGCCAGCTTCGAGCCTCCCATGGAGGCTATTGAAGTATGGCAAAAGTTAAAAAAAGTTTTAAAAAATATGAAAAAAATAAAAAAAATATAAAAGTTTAAATCACCCCCCTTTCGCCCCATCCAAAATAAAACAATAAAAAAAATCAAACATACACATATTTGGTATCACCGCATTCAGAATCGCCCGATCTATTAATAAAAAAAGCATTAGCCTGATCGCTAAACAGCGTAGCGAGAAAAAATTTCGAAACGCCAGAATTACGTTTTTTTGGTTGCCGCGACATTTGTTTAAAATACAATAACGGGCGATAAAAAGAACGTATCTGCACAAACATGACATCATTAAAAACAGCAGCTTGGCACGCAAAAAATAAGCCCTCACCCGACCCCAGGTCACGAAAAATGGAGACGCTACGGGTATCGGAAAATGGCGCATAGATAAAAAATAACCTAGACATATTAGGTGTCTATGAACTCGTAATGACCTAGAGAATCACAATGGCAGGTCACTTTTAGCATTTAGTGAACCTAGTAAAAAAGCCAAACCAAAACAAGTGTGGGATTGCACTTTTTTTGTAATTTCACCACACTTGGAATTTTTTTCCCATTTTCTAGTACAATGCATGGTAAGTGCAACTGGTCCCGCAACAATTAAGCCCTCACATGGCCATATTGACGAAAAAATGAAAAGTTATGGCTCTGGGAAGGAGGGGAGCGAAAAACGAAAACGCAAAAACGAAAAAGGGCTGCAGCGTGAAGGGGTTAAGAGCTTACACTTAACAGGCAGGAGAGAGGATCCCTCTGACCCTAAGAGCTTACCATCTATAGGAGAAGTAGAGAGAGGACCTCGCTTACATTAAGTGCTTACAAACTACAAAAGATGTAGACTTAGGCCGAAGTCACACTTACTGCATAAAAAATCGGTCCGATTTTGATGGCTGAAAATTGCACAAATGTTCCCGAACAGTAATCCGTATGCCATCTGTGTGCAATGCGAGGATGTAATTTCCCCGCATCTAGTACACATTGTGACATCCATATGGGATCTGTATGCAATGCAATTTTACCATGAGCTTTTACATACAGCAGTTTTCTCTATGTAAAAGCTCATGTTAAAATTGCATTGCATACGGATGCCATACGGATGTCACACTGATGGTCTGTGTGGTGTGTGAGTTTTTCTCGCACCCATAGGCTTGCATTGGCGAGTCTTTGCCGAGATACGCTGACAATCGCAGCATGCTGCGATTTCACTCAGATCCTGAATACGGCCGAGAAAACAATGGATGATAGGAGCTGCCCCATAGATTAACATTGGGCCGAGTGCTATGAAATTCTTTATCGCATAGCACTCATCCTTATTACTGTCTAGTGTGACTCCGGCCTTACCCAGTAACTCTGAAGAAGGAAAATGACTTTGCCGTACATTCTGTTCCGCACTGGAAACTGCTGGTCTCAGATGGCCCAGGTAATGACCACCATTCTACTTGGTATGATAATCTGTAAAGGTACCTTCACACGAAACGACTTTACAACGAGAACGACAACGATCCGTGACGTTGCAGCGTCCTGGATAGCGATATCGTTGTGTTTGACAAGCAGCAGCGATCTGGATCCTGCTGTGATATCGCTGGTCGGAGCTAGAAGTCCAGAACTTTATTTGGTCGTCAGATCGGCGTGTATCGTCGTGTTTGACAGCAAAAGCAACGACGCCAGCAATGTTAAACATGGAGCTAACGACCTGTGAGAACGATAAGTGCGTCACCGCTACGTCACAGGATCGCTCCTGCGTCGTTCTGGAGCTGCTGTGTTTGACATCTCTACAGCGATGTAAACAGCGACGCTGCAGCGATCAGATCGTTGTCGTTCTCGTTGTAGAGTCGTTTCGTGTGAAGGTACCTTAAGATGTCATACCTGCAGGGCATTTTATGAAGCCCCCTTAGCAGCATAAATTGACATTAATCTGTTCTCTTCAGTAGTGTGGGAATGGGGCTGCAGAGGTTGATTTTTTTCTGTGAACTGTGAATCGGATTACACAATGATCGAATTTGCATAAAACTGCAAATTTCAGGAAATTCCACGGATCAATACGCTCATCCCTAGTTAGTTGATTTTATTATTTATTTGTGTTAATTTGTTTCAAGTAATTTTGGCATGCAAAGAAATTGATAGCACAACGTTTTTGTTTTTGACTGAATGTGCTGCCCTAAAAACAATAATGTATGAGTTCAGTGAGTGGAACTTCTTTTATACCTCTAATGGCCTCTGATTTTAGACAGAGAAATAATTTAAATGTTTTTCCCCAATAGAATCTGCATGTACAGACATTTCCATCCTTGAAAGCTCTGATACTAGGGGAAAATATTTTCCAACATGTTATAGGGACCCTCCTGTAAGACTGCACAGGTATTCTGGGGCCCTGATACCAAATATTCATCTTTGCGAGACTCATGCAATACTTGCACAGTTATGCAATATATCCATTTATATAAATATTTATATTAACCCCTTCATGACCCAGCCTATTTTGGCCTTAATGACCTTGCCGTTTTTTGCAATTCTGACCAGTGTCCCTTTATGAGGTAATAACTCAGGAACGCTTCAACGGATCCTAGCGATTCTGAGATTGTTTTTTCGTGACATATTGGGCTTCATGTTAGTGGTAAATTTAGGTCGATAATTTTTGAGTTTATTTGTGAAAAAAACGGAAATGTGGCAAAAAATTTGAAAATTTCGCAATTTTCACATTTTGAATTTTTATTCTGTTAAACCAGAGAGTTATGTGACACAAAATAGTTAATAAATAACGTTTCCCACATGTCTACTTTACATCAGCACAATTTTGGAAACAATTTTTTTTTTTGCTAGGAAGTTATAAGGGTTAAAATTTGACCAGTGATTTCTCATTTTTACAACAAAATTTACAAAACCATTTTTTTTAGGGACCACCTCACATTTGAAGTCATTTTGAGGGTTCTATATGGCTGAAAATACCCAAAAGTGACACCATTCTAAAAACTGCACCCCTCAAGGTGCTCAAAACCACATTCAAGAAGTTTATTAACCCTTCAGGTGTTTCACAGCAGCAGAAGCAACATGGAAGTAAAAAATGAACATTTAACTTTTTAGTCACAAAAATGATCTTTTAGCAACAATTTTTTTATTTTCCCAAGGGTAAAAGGAGAAACTGGACCAGGGACGTTGTTGTCCAATTTGTCCTGAGTACGCTGATACCTCATATGTGGGGGTAAACCACTGTTTGGGCGCACGGCAGGGCTCGGAAGGGAAGGAGCGCCATTTGACTTTTTTAATGAAAAATTGGCTCCAATCTTTAGCGGACACCATGTCGCGTTTGGAGAGCCCCCGTGTGCCTAAACATTGGAGCTCCCCCACAAGTGACCCCATTTTGGAAACTAGACCCCCCAAGGAACTTATCTAGAAGCATAGTGAGCACTTTAAACCCCCAGGTGCTTCACAAATTGATCCGTAAAAATGAAAAAGTACTTTTTTTTCACAAAAAAATTATTTTAGCCTCAATTTTTTCATTTTCACATGGGCAACAGGATAAAATGGATCCTAAATTTTGTTGGGCAATTTCTCCTGAGTACACCAATACCTCACATGTGGGGGTAAACCACTGTTTGGGCACATGGTAAGGCTCGGAAGGGAAGGAGCGCCATTTGACTTTTTGAATGGAAAATTATCTCCATCGTTAGCGGACACCATGTCGCGTTTGGAAAGCTCCTGTGTGCCTAAACATTGGAGCTCCTCCACAAGTGACCCCATTTTGGAAACTAGACCCCCCAAGGAACTCATCCAGAGGCATAGTGAGCACTTTAAACCCCCAGGTGCTTCACAAATTGATCCGCAAAAATGAAAAAGTACTTTTTTTTCACACAAAATTTCTTTTAGCCTCAATTCTTTCATTTTCACATGGGCAACAGGATAAAATGGATCCTAAAATTTGTTGGGCAATTTCTCCTGAGTATGCCGATACCTCATATGTGGGGGTAAACCACTGTTTGGGTGCACGGCAAGGCTCGGAAGGGGAGGCGTGCCATTTGACTTTTTGAATGGAAAATTAGCTCCAATCGTTAGCGGACACCATGTCGCGTTTGGAGAGCCCCTGTGTGCCTAAACATTGGAGCTCCCCTACAAGTGACCCCATTTTGGAAACTAGACCCCCCAAGAAACTTATCTAGATGCATAGTGAGCACTTATAACCCCCTGGTGCTTCACAGAAGTTTATAACGCAGAGCCGTGAAAATAAAAAAATAATTTTTCTTTCCTCAAAAATGATTTTTAGCCCAGAATTTTTTATTTTCCCAAGGGTAATAGGAGAAATTGGACCCCATATGTTTTTGTCCAGTTTGTTCTGAGTACGATGATACCCCATATGTGGGGGTAAACCACTGTTTGGGCGCACGGCAGGGCTCGGAAGGGATGGCACGCCATTTGGCTTTTTGAATGGAAAATTAGCTCCAATCATTAGCGGACACCATGTCGCGTTTGGAGAGCCCCTGTGTGCCTAAACATTGGAGCTCCCGCACAAGTGACCCCATTTTGGAAACTAGACCTCCCAAGGAACTAATCTAGATGTGTGGTGAGCACTTTGAACCCCCAAGTGCTTCACAGAAGTTTATAACGCAGAGCCATGAAAATAAAAAATAATTTTTCTTTTCTCAAAAATGATTTTTTAGCCCACAATTTTTTATTTTCCCAAGGGTAACAGGAGAAATTGGACCCCAAAAGTTGTTGTCCAGTTTCTCCTGAGTACGCTGATACCCCATATGTGGGGGTAAACCACTGTTTTGGCACACGTCAGGGTTCGGAAGGGAAGTAGTGACGTTTTGAAATGCAGACTTTGATGGAATGCTCTGCGGGCGTCAGGTTGCGTTTGCAGAGCCCCTGATGTGCCTAAACAGTAGGAACTCCCCACAATTGACTCCATTTTGGAAACTAGACCCCCAAGGGAACTTATCTAGATGTGTAGTGAGCACTTTGAACCCCCAAGTGCTTCACAGAAGTTTATAACGCAGAGCCGTGAAAATAAAAAATGTGTTTCCTTTCCTCAAAAATATTTTTTTAGCCCAGAATTTTTTTATTTTTGCAAGAGTAACAGGAGAAATTGGACCCCAAAAGTTGTTGTCCAGTTTCTCCTGAGTACGCTGATACCCCATATGTGGGGGTAAACCACTGTTTTGGCACACGTCGGGGTTCGGAAGGGAAGTAGTGACGTTTTGAAATGCAGACTTTGATGGAATGCTCTGCGGGCGTCAGGTTGCGTTTGCAGAGCCCCTGATATGCCTAAACAGTAGAAACCCCCCACAAGTGACCCCATTTTGGAAACTAGACCCCCCAAGGAACTTATCTAGATGTGTGGTGAGCACGTTCAACCCCCAAGTGCTTCACAGAAGTTTACAACGCAGAGCCGTGAAAATAAAAAATCATTTTTCTTTCCTCAAAAAAGATGTTTTAGCAAGCAATTTTTTATTTTCACAAGGGTAACAGGAGAATTTGGACCCCAATATTTGTTGCCCAGTTTGTTGTGAGTACGCTGATACCCCATATGTGGGGGTAAACCACTGTTTTGGCACACGTCGGGGTTCGGAAGGGAAGTAGTGACGTTTTGAAATGCAGACTTTGATGGAATGCTCTGCGGGCGTCAGGTTGCGTTTGCAGAGCCCCTGATATGCCTAAACAGTAGAAACCCCCCACAAGTGACCCCATTTTGGAAACTAGACCCCCCAAGGAACTTATCTAGATGTGTGGTGAGCACGTTCAACCCCCAAGTGCTTCACAGAAGTTTACAACGCAGAGCCGTGAAAATAAAAAATCATTTTTCTTTCCTCAAAAAAGATGTTTTAGCAAGCAATTTTTTATTTTCACAAGGGTAACAGGAGAATTTGGACCCCAATATTTGTTGCCCAGTTTGTTGTGAGTACGCTGATACCCCATATGTGGGGGTAAACCACTGTTTGGGCACACGTCAGGGCTCGGAAGGGAAGTAGTGACATTTGAAATGCAGACTTTGATGGAATGGTCTGCGGGCGTCACATTGCATTTGCAGAGCCCCTGATGTACCTAAACAGTAGAAACACCCCACAAGTGACCCCATTTTGGAAACTAGACCCCCGAAGGAACTTATCTAGATGTGTGGTGAGCACTTTCAACCCCCAAGTGCTTCACAGAAGTTTATAACGCAGAGCCGTGAAAATAAAAAATAATTGTTCTTTCCTCAAAAATTATGTTTTAGCAAGTAATTTTTTATTTTTGCAAGGGTAACAGGAGAAATTAGACCCCAGCAGTTGTTGCCCAGTTTGTCCTGAGTACGCTGGTACCCCAAATGTGGGGGTAAACCACTGTTTGGGCGCACGTCGGGGCTTGGAAGGGCGGGAGCACCATTTGACTTTTTGAACGCAAGATTGGCTGGAATCAATGGTGGCGCCATGTTGCGTTTGGAGACCCCTGATGTGCCTAAACAGTGGAAACCCCTCAATTCTAACTTCAACACTAACCCCAACACACCCCTAATCCTAATCCCAACTGTAGCCATAACCCTAATCACAACCTTAACCCCAACACACCCCTAACCACAACCCTAACCGCAACACACCCGTAACCCTAATTCCAACCCTAATCCTAACCCTAATCCCAACCGTAACCCTAATCCCAACCCTAACCACAACTGTAACCCCAACACACCCCTAACCCTATCCGTAACCCTAACCACAAGCCTAATCTTAACCCTATTTCAAACCCTAGCCCTAATTCCAACCCTAACTCTAATTCCAACCCTAACCCTAAGGCTATGTGCCCACGTTGCGGATTCGTGTGAGATTTTTCCTCATGATTTTTGAAAAATCTGCAGGTAAAAGGCACTGCGTTTTACCTGCGGATTTACAGCAGATTTCCAGTGTTTTTTTGTGCAGATTTCACCTGCGGATTCCTATTGAGGAACAGGTGTAAAACGCTGCGGAATCCGCACAAAGAATTGACATGCTGCGGAAAATACAACGCAGCGTTTCTGCACGGAATTTTCCGCACCATGGGCACAGCGGATTTGGTTTTCCTTAGGTGTACATGGTACTGTAAACCTGATGGAAAACTGCTTCGAATTCGCAGCGGCCAATCCGCTGCGGATCCGCGGCCAATCCGCTGCCAATCCGCTGCGGATCCGCGGCCAATCCGCTGCGGATCCGCTGCGGATCCGCGGCCGATCCGCTGCGGATCCGCTGCGGATCCGCGGCCGATCCGCTGCGGATCCGCGGCCGATCCGCGGCGGATCCGCTGCCGATCAGCTGCCGATCCGCTGCCGATCCGCTGCCGATCCGCTGCGGATCCGCGGCCGATCCGCTGCGGATCCGCGGCCGATCCGCTCTGTGTGCACATGCCATAACCCTACCCCTAACCCTACCCGTAACCCTAACCCTACCCCTAACCCTACCCCTAGTTCTAACCCTAGTTCTAACCCTAACCCTAGTGGAAAAAGAAAAAAAAATATTTTCTTTATTATATTATTGTCCCTACCTATGGGGGTGATAAAGGGGGGGGTTTATTTATTATTTTTTTATTTTGATCGCTGTGATAGAACCTACCACAGCGATCAAAATGTACCTCTAATGAATCTGCCGGCCGGCGGGCGCACTGAGCATGCGCCCGCCATTTTGGAAGATGGCGGCGCCCATGATGGAGGCGGACGGGGACCGGGAGCCTCGGTAAGTATAAGGGGGGGAGATCGGGGCACGGGGGGGGCGTCGGAGCACGGGGGGGTGACATAGGAGCAGGGGGGGAGCGGGCAGGAGGACGGGGGAGCGGACAGCAGGACGGGGGAGCCGGCAGGCGGACGGAGGGGACCGGACCCTATAACGGAGCACTGGGGGGGCGATCGGTGGGGTGGGGGGGGCGATCGGTGGGGTGGGGGGGGGTCACATTAGTGTTTCCAGCCATGGCCGATGATATTGCAGCATCGGCCATGGCTGGATTGTAATATTTCACCAGTTTTTTAGGTGAAATATTACAAATCGCTCTGATTGGCAGTTTCACTTTCAACAGCCAATCAGAGCGATCGTAGCCACGGGGGGGTGAAGCCACCCCCCCTGGGCTGAAGTACCACTCCCCCTATCCCTGCAGATCGGGTAAAATAGGAGTTAACCCCTTCACCCGATCTGCAGGGACGCGATCATTCCATGACGCCACATAGGCGTCATGGGTCGGATTGGCACGGGTTTTCATGACGCCTATGTGGCGTCATGGGTCGGGAAGGGGTTAAACATTTTTTTTTATGAATAGATGTGAAAATATAATTAAATGATGATTGATAATCTTGAAATCAAAGCTTTTTGTGACTTTATATAATGCCTTTATTCTATATTTTTTTATAAGAATAACCATTAGAAATGGTAATGTTTGGTCATTTTTTTCACAAATTATTAAAACACTGTATAAACAATTATAGAAATATATTCATTTAGCACACTCTATCTAATTAAGTGCACATGCAAATAAAATATGTAGTTTTTATATTAAAAAAATACATTCCTAATTTTTTTGGGGGAATCTCTAAAAAAACTTAAGTGATGACATCAATTTATTGCAGAAAATGGATCACTCCTTGTAGAGAAACTAGAACTCCATTATTGATGATTGCAATAACTGCATTCACTAGTCTCTGAGCACCAAACATTTAAAGATGACCCAATGAAGACATCAGCATAAATAGGATAAGGAACCAGACAACATTAAGAAGTATAGATGATTGTTCTTTACCTGGCAGAGTTATTACATTCATTGAGAGAAGATGAACTGTTTCAATATGTTAAACACTTGAGGCTGTTCAAAAAGAGTAGCTGTCACACAGGGTGATATTATTGGATAATGCTGTTATGTCACCTTTTTGTTTAATTTTTGTTTGTTTTTATTCGTTCCTTTGTTTTTATTGACCTGCCAAGAACACAGTGGGTTATTTGGACAATGGAAGCTATACGTTATCTAGAGTCAGCTGTAAAGTAATTATCTTCAGAAACATACTGTTAAATTACAAATAAAAGCAACATGTATTTAAAAAATTTTCAGGAAAAAGTGTAATGTACTGAGAAATCTGTACAAAATGAAAAATAATGCACATTTAGTCAAATTAATAATAACAATGATAATCAACATTTTTATTTTCGTACAATGATCTAGACATTTTCTATATTAAATACGTTAGGGCACAGTAGAAATGAATGAGCCATTTGTTCACAGATTTTCAATTATTTTGGGTGAATAAAATATAAAAAATATTTTTTTGTGAGACTATTTTTGTTTACTATATCATTACTATTATCATTATCATCATCCATTGATTATTAACCTCAGTTTAAATGTTGCTTATATTTAAAATGATTATTCCGTATATTAAATCAACTGAATACTGAATTATGAATTTCTACTTGCAGATAACCTACTGTCTAGTGACAAAGGTTATTCTCCTGGTGGCCATTAGCTTCTATAGTTTTCTGCTTTATGTCAGTGTCATGTTAACTCTGTCCTCAGCCTGAGTCAGATTTAGATGATTTGTGCCAATTTCATGGGAGCATCCTCTAACTTTCTACTTGGCTGAATTTACACAATGCAGCCACGAGATCTTGACTGCTTGATCTGTCAGAATGGCATTTTCTCTCATTCTTATAGGTTTTGATAGAGCTATGAGTAACTGAGGTCTCAATTGTAAAATGCCATGACACTGCAGCAAAATCTTTTACAGTAATTTCACAGTGTCACTTTGTGATTATTTCACGATGGCTTTCAACCATGACTGAAATGAATTGTGGTCTTCAGTGTATTGGGTGATACAGACTGTGAGCATGTGTAACAGTAAGGAAAGCATTGTTACGAATTCTCTCTTTAGTGATGTAAAAATAAAATCTGACTATTTTAGAGAATAAAAACAAATGATGTACCTTCCACTAATCCTACAGAAATATGCAGTAATTTGGGCCCTATGATTACAACAATTATAAGAAAAAAAAAGAATATACAAAAAAGGAACAAAAACAATATACAAAAAAATGTGTTCTTTTTAAAAATAGACTGGACATCGATGGTGTTGGGTGTCGGGTTCCCGCCTCTGCACAGGGGGAATCTCTAACCATCTCCACTGTGGTCTCCCATTCCTCTCCAGCCGCAGTGGAGCCTGCTCAGCAGAGACATCGGTCCCAGCGTCTGACTCGGGCTGATACTGGGCGACTGGTTGCTACTGTTCTTCCAGGCTCTGTCTTTGTAGACAGCACTGATCAGCAGCGAGCAGATCTTTCTGGGACTAAGTCCTGCTTTTCTCATACTGTGCATGCCCATGGGACGACCTCCCATTGGAGGTCGGGGGTCACATGTGCAGGTCCTGAAACGGTTCCTGTTGGACAACTAGGAAGGTCATTGAGTGATAAAACTATTTTCTGGTGATAGTAAATCTTGTAGGGGTTTCGTGAGCTTGTGCTCTATACATCTCGAGCTCCTGGCCGCACGTTTCCCCACAGAGTGGGCAGAGGTGGGATTTATTGTGTCTCTCCTGTCAGACAGGGCGTTGGAATGGGCTACGCCGCTGTGGGAGCGTGGCGATCATGTGGTGCAGAGTGCTCCGCTGTTCCTGAGCACTCTGAAACAGGTCTTTTTAGGGCTTTGAGTCACCCATGATACGGCGCTCCAACTGTTGGCATTGACTCAGGGCTCGTCCTTGGTCAGCCATTTTGCTGCCCATTTCTGCACCCTAGCATTTGAGATGGAGTGGTCGGAAAAAGCCCTTATCCCTATATTTTGAAGGGGGCTGGCTGACCACGTGAAGCACGCTCTGGCCTCTAGGGAGTTTCCTGCCACACTGGAGGAGTTAATAGCTGTGTCTACTCGTATTGACCTCAGTTTTCATGAGCGGAGGTTAGAGCGGGTCCAGTCTAGGCAGAGGTTTCGGCTGGCTCCCACCTTCGCCAAACCTTTGGAATCTCTGGCCCTGGTGCCTGAGTCACATGAGGCCATTGAAGTGTCACGAGCGGGATCTAAGTCCCGTACTAAGTCCCGTACCGTTTGTGCACTCAAGGTCTGCCATGTTTGCCAGCAATCAGGACATCTTGCCACCAGATGTTCCCAGCAGTCGAGGAAACGTCAGTGTCTAGTGGTAGTAGGTGGAGGTACACTACACATGGCGACGTTTTCCTCCAAATTGTTCTTTAAGGGGACAATTGCAATAGGCCCATTCACTCACTCAGTAGCTCTGCGTGGATTCTGGGGCAGAGGGCAACTTTATGTCTTCTGCCTTCACCCAACGTCACGCAATACCCCCGGTAATGCTAGCTCAACCAGTAACCGTATGAGTGGTGAATGGGTTGACAGTGCCCTCACAGATAACTCACCAGACCATCCCTTTCACTCTGTCCAAATCACCATCTCATCAGGAGATTATATCTCTGCTCGTCATTCCTGAGGGAATTGCTGAGGTCCTGTTAAGGATACCTTGGCTACGGTACCACTCTGCTCATATCGAGTGGTCCACAGGCAGAATTTTGGGATGGGGTGAATCTTATGGGGGTAGATGTCGGAGGGAAAGCGTTCAGGTTGCTTCTACTGAGGTACCCGCAGATCTATCCTCTCTCCCCAAGCAATATTGGCCCTATGCGGATGTGTTCTCCAAAAGGACTGCGGAGACCCTTTCGCTTCACCACCCCTATGACTGTCCTATTGACCTCTTGGCTGGTGCTGAGCCTCCCCGGGGTCGAGTCTATCCATTATCTCTCCCTGAGATGGAGGCAATGTCACAGTACATCCGGGAAAATCTGGCAAGAGGATTCATTAGAAAGTCAGTGTCACCTGCAGGGGTTGGGTTCTTCTTTTTGCAGAAGAAGAATGGGGAACTACACTCACCGGCCACTTTATTAGGTACACCTGTCCAACTTCTTGTTAACACTTAATTTCTAATCAGCCAATCACATGGCGGCAACTCAGTGCATTTAAGCATGTAGACATGGTCAAGACAATCTCCTGCAGTTCAAACCGAGCATCAGTATGGGGAAGAAAGGTGATTTGAGCGCCTTTGAACGTGGCATGGTTGTTGGTGCCAAAAGGGCTGGTCTGAGTATTTCAGAAACTGCTGATCTACTGGGATTTTCACGCACAACCATCTCTAGGGTTTACAGAGAATGGTCCGAAAAAGAAAAAAAATCCAGTGAGCGGCAGTTCTGTGGGCGGAAATGCCTTGTTGATGCCAGAGGTCAGAGGAGAATGGGCAGACTGGTTCGAGCTGATAGAAAGGCAACAGTGACTCAAATCGCCACCCGTTACAACCAAGGTAGGCCTAAGAGCATCTCTGAACGCACAGTGCGTCGAACTTTGAGGCAGATGGGCTACAGCAGCAGAAGACCACACCGGGTACCACTCCTTTCAGCTAAGAACAGAAAACTGAGGCTATAATTTGTACAAGCTCATCGAAATTGGACAGTAGAAGATTGGAAAAACGTTGCTTGGTCTGATGAGTCTCGATTTCTGCTGCGACATTCGGATGGTAGGGTCAGAATTTGGCGTAAACAACATGAAAGCATGGATCCATCCTGCCTTGTTTGGAGCATCTTTGGGATGTGCAGCCGACAAATCTGCGGCAACTGTGTGATGCCATCATATCAATATGGACCAAAATCTCTGAGGAATGCTTCCAGCACCTTGTTGAATCTATGCCACGAAGAATTGAGGCAGTTCTGAAGGCAAAAGGGGGTCCAACCCGTTACTAGCATGGTGTATCTAATAAAGTGGCCGGTGAGTGTATGTCCATGCATAGACTACAGGGGTCTTAACGCCATCACCGTTAAGAATAAGTATCCCCTGCCCCTGATATCTGAGCTTTTTAATAGGCTTCGGGGATCAAGGGTATTTACTAAGCTAGATCTGCGGGGTGCTTACAACCTGATTCGCATCCGTGAGGGGGACGAATGGAAGACGGCTTTTAACACCAGGAATGGGCACTATGAATATCTAGTGATGCCCTTTGGGCTCTGTAATGCTCCAGCCATTTTCCAAGACTTTGCAAACGATATATTCCAGGATATGCTCTCCAACTCGGTCATAGTCTATCTGGATGATATTCTCATCCACTCTCCAGATATTGACTCCCACCGGAGAGATGTTTGCAGAGTCTTCGACTTCTTATGAACAAATTCCCTCTACGCCAAGTTGGAGAAATGTGTGTTTGAGCAGGAGTCCTTACCTTTCCTGGGCTATATCATCTCCGCCCAGGGATTGGCTATGGATCCTGCCAAACTACAGGCTGTGATGGACTGGCAAGAACCCCATTCTCTTAAAGCGGTGCAGCGCTTTATGGGGTTCATTAACTATTATCGCCAGTTCATCCCTCATTTCTCAACTTTGATAGCTCCCTTGGTAGCCCTCACCAAGAAGGGAGCAAATCCCAAATTGTGGTCTGAGGAAGTCTCTAAGGCCTTCACTTCTATTAAATCTCATTTTGCTAGGACTCCCATCCTACATCGTGCCGATGTAGATAAGCCATTTATAATGGAGGTGGATGCCTCATCCGTTGGTGCTGGAGCAGTCCTCTTCCAAAAGGATGCTCAAGGTCGGAGTCATCCTTGCTTCTTCTTTTCCAAGACCTTCACACCAGCGGAGAGGAATTATTCCATCGGGGACATGGAGTTGCTAGCAATGAAGTTGGCCTTCTCAGAGTGGAGACATCTTTTGGAGGGGGCTCGCTTTCCCTTCCAAGTATTCACTGACCACAAGAATTTGGTCTATTTACAGACAGCCCAGCGGTTAAATTCTCGCCAGGCCAGATGGTCCTTTTTCTTCTCCCAGTTCCATTTCACCCTCCATTTTCTTTCCGAGGAGAAGAACATTCGTGCCGATGCTCTCTCTCGCTCTGTTGTATCATCTGAGGAGGAGGAAGAGGAGCCTCGGCTTATTGTTCCTTCCGAGAGCCTGAGAACTGTGGCCCCGGATTTGTTAGAGTCTGTGCCTCTGGGCAAGACTTTTGTACCATCAAGTTTTCATCCGGAGGTTCTCTCTTGGGCTCACTCGTCCAGGGTGGGTGGACATTTTGGGACCAAAAGGACAACTGAGCTACTGGCGAGGTCATACTGGTGGCCGCATATGGCCCGTGACATCGCAGACTATGTTCGGGTGTGTGTCTCCTGCGCCAAGAACAAATCTCCTCGTCAATGGCCAGCTGGGTTGCTTCACCCCCTGCCGGTGGCAGACAGTCCCTGGAAGACGGTCGGGATGGATTTTGTGGTGGGCTTACCCAAGTCTCGTAGTTGCACCATTATTTGGGTGATCACTGACCATTTTTCCAAAATGGTGTGGTGCACTTGGTGCCTCTTCTATGGCAACCATCTGCACGGGCTCTGGCGGCATTGTTTATCAAACAAACCTTTCGCCTACACGGTATGCCAAACAAAATTGTCAGTGTCCGTGGTTCCCAGTTTGCATCTCGATTCTGGAGAGATCTTTGTTGTCTACTCAGCATTGAGTTGAATCTCTCCTCAGCATATCATCCCGAGACGAATGGGTTGGTAGAGAGGGCCAACCAGACCCTGGTCACATATCTATGACATTTTGTTTCTGCCAGGCAGGATGACTGGGCATCCCTGCTACCATGGGCGGAGTTTGCACTGGTCAGACTCCATTCCTCCTTAATTACGGCCAGCATCCGTGGGTTCCTGTGCCTATGCCCATGTCTTCCGCTGGCTCCAGGGTGGCAGACTGGGCTGTGGAGGCACCGGACATTTGGGACCGCACTTAGGATGCCATCCAGGCCTCCAAGGAGAGAATGAGGTCATCCGCCGATGCACATCGGCGCCCTGCTCTGACCTTTGCTCCTGGCGACTTAGTGTGGCTCTCCACACATAACATCAGGCTGCGAGTTGAGTCCACTAAGTTTGCACCTCACTACTTGGGTCCCTTCAAGGTCATCGAACAGGTTATCCCTGTGGTCTTTCCCGTCTGTCCCTTCCTCCACGCCTAGGTATCACCGACACTTTTCATGTGTCCCTCTTAAAGCTCGTATACATGTCCCGGTTTTCCGAGTCATCTGCCAGGATATCGGGTTCGTCTACAGACGATTACATGGTGAACGCTATTTTGGGGTGCAAGGTGGTACATGGCAAAAAATTTTATTTGGTGGACTGGAAGGGTACTGGTCCAGAGGACAGGTCCTGGGAGCCTCTTGAGCACATTCAATCTCTGCAGCTCATGGCTTCCTTCAAGCATAGCGAGGTCCAGGGATGGGGGGCCCCAAGAGAGGGGGTAATGTTAGGTGTCAGGTTCCTGCTTCTGCACAGGGGGAATCTGAAATAAGCCCCTAGAATACCGGCACCTCCGGTGAGGAGTTTTTGTGTATGGGGATTCAGGACTGGCGTATAGCCATTAGAATTCCAGCTCCACCGGAGAGGAGTTGCTTGTGTGCTATTCTGACTGCATGACCACTGTTGGCTCTATTAGGTAGCTGTGATCTCCTGTGAGGTTAACAGGGCACGGCGTTCTCTTTTCGTAGTGAATCTGTGAAGTAACAGAGTTTGCTTATACCGCCATATAGTACCGCCTGTTACTAGCAGCAGGTTTCTCTCCTGCATGGTGGACCCCGAGTTGTGAACGCACCTACTGTCTCATATATATCTATATCTATATATATATATATATTCTTTGCATTCCGCCAACCCTAACAGATGGTGTACATGAATACTTTTTCCTGCAGTTTAAAGTCACCTACAGTTGTGCTCAAAAGTTTACATACCCCAGCAAAATTTTTGCTTTCTTGGACTTTTCCAAGAGAATATGAATGATAACACCAAAACTTTTTCTCCACTAATGGTTAGTGTTTGGGTTAAGCCATTTATTGTCAAATGACTGTATTTTCTCTTTTTAAATCCTAATGACAACCCAAAACATCCAAATGGCTCTGATCAAAAGTTTTCATAACCCATTTCTTAATACTATGTGTTGCCCGCTCTAACATCAATGACAGCTTGAAGTCTTTTGTGGTAGTTGTGGATGAGGTTCTTTGTTTTCTCAGATGGTAAAGCTGCCCACTCTTCTTGGCAAAAAGTCTCCAGTTCTTGTAAATTCTTGGGCTGTCTAGCATGAACTGCGTGCTTGAGATCTCTCCAGAGTGGCTCAATGATATTGAGGTTAGGAGACTGAGGTGGCCTCTCCAGAGCCTTCATTTTGTTCTGCTGTAGCCAATGACAAATCGACTTGGCCTTGTGTTTTGGATTTTTGTCATGTTGGAAAGTCCAAGTACCTCCTATGCGCAGCAGTATTTGCTGATAACGTGCTGCATTCATCTTTCCTTCAACTTTGACCAAGTTTCCTGAGCCTTGGTAGCTCACACATTCCCAAAACATCAGTGATCCACCTCCATACAATACAGTAGGAGTGTTGTTCCTTTCATCACATGCCCTGTAGACCTCTCTCCAAATTTAACGTTTATGGGTGTGGCCAAAAAGTTTAATTTTGGTCTCATCACTCCAAATGACCATATTCCAGAAGTTTTGAGGCTTGTCTCTGTTCTGTTTTGAGCATTGTAGGTGAGATACTTTGTGGCATTTGCGCAGTAATTGCTTCCTTCTGGCGACTCAACCATGCAGCCCATTTCTCTTCAAGTGCCTCCTTATTGTGCATCTTGAAGCAGCCACATCACTAGTTTTTAGAGAGTTCAGTATTTCAGCTGATATGTTATTTGTGGGTTTTTCTTTGCATCCTGAACAATTTTCCTGGCAGTTGTGGATGAAATTTATGTTGGTCTACCTAACAGTGGTTTTGTTTTTACAGAGCCCCTGGTTTTCCATTTGTTATTTACAGTTTGAATGCTGTTGACTGGCATTATCAATTTCTTGGATATCTTTTTGTATCCCTTTCCTGTTTTATGCAGTTCGACTACATTTTCTCATAGATCTGTTGACAATTATTTTGCTTTCCTCATGACTCACAATCCAGATATGTCAGTGACTGGATGAAAGATGCAAGAGTCTGTCTGGATCCCAGAAACTCACTCAGCAATTATGCACACACACTGATTACTAGCAAACAGGTCACAGGTGAGGATGTTACCTTTAGTAGCCAGTCAAACCCATTTGTGTCAAATTCTGTGCATATTATCAGGCCAAAATTACCAGGGTATGTAAACTTTTGATCAAGGTTATTTGGATGTTTTGGGTTGTCATTATGATTTAAAAATCGAAAATGCAGTTGCTTGACAATAAGTGGCTTCACCCGACCATTAACCATGAGTGGAGAAAAAGTTTTGGTGTTATCATTCATATCATTCTCTTAAAAAGGCCAAAAAAGCAAAGATTCTGCTGGGGTATGTAAACTTTTGTGCAGAACTGCATTTGGCTTTGTGATCCTACTTTTACGATTTGTTGCTGCAGTGAAAATATCACTTTAACAGGTAAGTGTGATTGCAATTCTATTCTGGCACATAATAAAAATGTTTAATAAGATCCTTGGTAAAAATTTCCATACAGAATTTTTAAAAGCACAAATTGTCTTTGCTTCCAAACTGACTATGGATGATCTTAATCCAGCAAATGTTAAACCTTTTTCATTACCCAATTTAAATTCTTACCTATATATCAAACAGCTAGCTAACTGTCTTGATACTCTTGATGACATACAGTAGTTGTCCTTATTGACAAATTTAGAAATGACTTAGAAAGGCTTCAGTAGGTGATACTTGTGCCTCGTCTGTTGCCAGAGGCAGTTCTCAAAGTAAGCCATGCATCAGGTTGTTTGCTGTTTGATAATATTTATCACTGCTATACGCTGCTCATACAGATGCTCCAGCATATGCAGAGTTAAATTCCAGTAGGTTGAAAAACATACGATGCTCTGGCAGACTGTTCTGTTTATAGAATACCAGCTGCCTGCTTCTTCCCTAAATAGCTCTTGCATAATTTTGAGGTGTGCTTTGGGTCATTATCCTGTTGTAGGATGAAATTAGCTCCAAACAAGCGCTGTTCACAGGGTATGGCATGGCATTGCAAAATGGAGTGATAGCCTTCCTTATTCAATATACCTTTTACCTTGTACAAATCTCCCACTTTACCAGCACCAAAGCAACCCCAGACCATCACATTACCTCCACCATGCTTGACAGATGGCGTCAGGCACTCTTCCAGCATCTTTTCAGTTGTTCTGCGTCTCACAAGTGTTCTTCAGTGTGATCGAAACACCTCAAACTTGGATTCGTCTGTCCATAACACAATTTTTCCAATCTTCCTCTGTCCAATGTCTGTGTTCTTTTGCCCATAATAAACTTTTCCTTTTAATAGGCTGTCTCAGATAAGGCTTTTTCTTTGCCACTCTGCCCTGAAGGCCAGCATCCCAGAGTCGCCTCTTCACTGTAGACATTGACACTGGTGTTTTGCGTGTACTATTTAATGAAGCTGCCAGTTGAGGACCTGTGTTATGATCCGGTGACCTTGGAGCCGCATGAAAACTTTCTCTGGAGTCGGTGGAACCTGTACTGACCGCAAATCCTGAACTAACACTGCAACTAGAAGTAGCCGTGGGGTGTGCCTAACAAACCCTAGACACCTCGACACAGCCGGAGGACTAAATACCCCTATAGATGGAAATAGGAATGCTATCTTGCCTCAGAGCAGACCCCCAAAGGATAGGCAGCCCCCCACGAATAATGACTGTGAGTAGGAGAAGAATAGGCACACGCAGGTAGAAAACAGGATTCGGCAAAAGAGGCCACTCTAGCTAAATAGGAAAGGATAGGACAGATTACTAGGCGGTCAGTATTAAAACCCTTCCAAAAATATCCACAACAGATAATACAAAAAGTTCCACAATCTAACTAAAGACATGGAATGTATATCTGCCACTCCAGAGAATCCAGCAAGACTGAGAAAATACTGACACAATCTAAGCTGGACAAGAAAACACAAAGAATAGCACTGAATTGTGAAGCACACAGCATGTGAGCCACAGGAAAAAAAAACAGACACTTATCTTTCCTGATTTGGCAGAAAGACAGGAGGAACCAGGCAGAGGTCCACACCTCCCAACAACAATTGACAACTGGCAAGGACTAATGAATCCTGCACACCTAAATACCCCAGTCAGAACTGCAATCAGCAGACACACCTGACCAGGACTGAAACCCAGGGACAACTGCATTACCACCTACTATCACCAGAGGGAACCCAAAAGCAGAATTTACAACAGACCTGTGAGGCATCGATTTCTCAAACTACAGACTCCAATGTACTTGTCTTGTTGCTCAGTTGTGCAGCGGGGCCTCCCACTTCTCTTTCTAATCTGGTTACTCTGGTTAGAGCCTGCTTGTGTTCTCCACTGAAGGGAGTAGTACACACCGTTGTAGGAAATCTTCAGTTTCTTGGCAATTTCTCCCATGGAATAGCCTTCATTTCTAAGAACAAGAATAGACTGTCGAGTTTCACATGACAGTTCTTTTTTTTTGGCCATTTTGAGAGTTTAATGGAACCAACAAATGTAATGATACATGGAATAAATGGCGCTATAATAATAATAAATAATAATAATAATTCTCAACTAGCTCAAAGGAAGGTCAGGTTTATAGGTTCTCTAATCAGCCAAACTGTTTTCAGCTGTGTTAACATACTTGCACAAGGGTTTTTAAGGGTATTCTAACCATCCATTAGCTTTCTTACACAGTTAGCAAATACAAAGTACCATAAGAACACTGGAGTGATGGTTGTTAGAAATGGGCCTCTATACACCTATGAAGATATTGCATTAGAAACCAGACATTTGCAGCTAGAATAGCTAGAATAGTCATTTACCACATTATCACTGTATATAGTGTATTTCTGAATCATTTAATGTTAGCTTCATTGGAAAAACTGTGTTTTTCTTTCAAAAATAAGGAAATTTCTAAGTAACCCTAAACTTTTGAACAGTAATGTACGTTCTACATTTACATACTTTGCAGTCTGTTGCTAAATAGTCTGTTGCTGCTGCAAGTGACCACATTATTTTTTTATAGGCAAAAAATGTACTATCTTGTCATCCATACAGTTTAGCATGCTTGGTGTTACGTTGTAGTGGTATATAAAATGTCAACAAAACATTCAAAATGTTTGATTGCGGATTGAATTGGTAATCCATAGTGTTTAATTTTATTAGTGTTACATTACAATGGTATATAAAAATCCAAAAAAGTAAAAAAAATGTTTTCTGTATTCAATTAGTCATCCATAGAGTTTTACGTGTTTAGTGTTACATTACGGTGGTATATAAAACTCCAAAGAAACATGCAACATTTTTTCCAGGATTAAATTAGTCATCCATAGAGTTTAACATGGTTAGTGTTATATTACAGTGGTATATAAAGCCACAAAACAGTTCACTTTTTCTGTATTTAATTAGTCATCCATACAGTTTAACCTGTTTTGTGCATAGCATTACAAATGGTTTAAATGTGTTTAAATTTGCTGGTCCTGCTACATTTGACCACATTTTTGGTGCATTAAAAATGTAGCTTCAATTGATAAAGGAAACTTGATTTCCAGAGACCTAGCAATGAGAAAATGCATAAGGTATGCAGTACTGGATGGGGAAGCGAAAGTGCTGATGATGGTACACGCAGACGTGGAGGACGTGGAGCAGGTGTGACTATGCCTGTTGCTGAAGCACAAGAAATATGCCCATTCACGACACATAGCTTCTTGTCCCACTTTGCAGGGAGGCATGGGACACCATTTCGGATGCCACACCAGTACAAATAGGTGGTTGGTTGGATAGCAGATAATGCTTACAGAACGCTTGTCCACACCACCCAGTCTTCCCGCAGTCCAGTCTCACCAGCCACCAGTCTGGATCACTTAATCCTCACCCTGATCCTCCTCCCTCCCACCACGTTGAGTCCCAGGAGACTAGTGATTCAACATCAGGACCCTCCAAGGAGCTCTTTACAACATAATTTCTTGATTGAGGCCTCTCCACCTGAATATCCCAAGAGGGACTGGAGGAGATACTGTGTAGAAATGCCCAAAACTTAGAACAGCCACTGTCACGAGAAGGTGATGGTGGGGAACAGCAAATTTTGTTTAAGGAGGTAAATGATGATGAGACACAGTTGGCAAAATGTCAGGTTGTTTTTAGTTCACCAAGTCAGGAGGACCAGGATGCAGCACTGTAAGAAGAGATGGTCAATAGTGATGGATGAATCCGTGAATGTTTGAGTCCACTGGGTTCAGCTGAACATCTGAGAAAAAGTTTGGTTCGGGTACTAGAACGGTACCCAAACCCAAATCTGTACCCAGACCCCATTCATATGAACGGGAGGTCCGAACTTGCATTAGTTGCCACACTGTCATATGCATGACATCACGGCAAACATGGGTTCCAATTGGCGGTAAAATCATTACCGCCAGTCAGAGTGCTGCGATTCCCAAGCTGTCAGATGACACCAGACTGTTCAATACAATTGTGTTTTGAGCTAGGGTAACACACAGCAAAAAAAAGATAAATGGAAGCCTCAAAAGCACACTTTGTAGCCCACAGACAGATGAGTCATGTCACAGAGATACCAGACTGTTCAATATACGGCCTTTATTTTTTTTTTAACCAAAAATACTGTACACTTGACCTAGGGTAGCAGACATCAAAAAAAGAAATGTAGGCCTGAAAAGCAACTATTTGTACAGCACAGATAGACCAGGAGTCAAACAGAGATACCACACTCTTAAATATGTGGGTTGTATTTTTAGAAATTTAAAAACAACACAATATTGTATACACCAAGGGTAGTAGACCAAAAACTGAAATGTATGCCTGAAAATCCAAGATTTGAAGATCACAGATAGACCAGACATGTGACTGAGATAACAGATTGTTTCAATACATGGGCTGTATTTGTTTTTTAATGTAAAACAACAAAAAATAGTATACACCAAGGGTAGCAGACCAAAAACTGGAATGCATGCCTGAAAAGCCAAGATTTGCAGATCACAGATAGACCAGATGTCTGACTGAAATAACAGACTTTCAATATGTGGCCTGTATTTTGCAATTTTTTTTTAAAACAAATTCTGTATACAGCAAGGGTAGCAGATAGTGATGATCGAGTATACTCGATGCTCGGGTTTTTCCAAGTACGCTCGGGTGGACTCCGAGTATTTGTGACTGCTTGGAGATTTAGCTTTCCTTGCCGCAGCTGCATGATTTGCGGCTACTGGACAGCTGGATTACAAGTGGGGATCGCCTAGCAACCAGGCAACCCCCACATGTATTTAGCCTGGATAGCAGCTGTAAATCATGTAGCTGTGTCAACAAAAACTAAATCTCCGAGCAGTCACAAAAACTCAGAGACCACCCGAACGAGCTCAGGAATACCCGAGCAACGAATATGCTCACTCATCACTAGTAGCAGACCAAAAAATGCAAAGCAAGAATTTTGGCACCACAGATACACCTTACATCTGACGGAGATAACAGACTGATCAAAATGTGGCCTTGATTTTTTTAGGACCACCAAAATTGTGTCAGTAAGTAAGCTATGACATTAACATAAAAAATTTGGAGTACTAAAACTGTAAAATATTTAGCGCAATGATATGCGATGTTTGTGGCATTCAAATCACAGTGCTACTGTAAATATAAGAACTGTAGCTAAATATTTTTTTGTCAGCTAAAAATTTTTTTGTCACAAAAATGTTGTCCAAAAATGTTGTAAGACACTCCAAAAAATATAGTATACCAAAAAAAGGCCATAATTTTATGCATACTCACATATGATGTCTGGGACAAAAATTTTTTTTTTAAATTGTTAGATTGTAAGGCTCTTGTATTAAAATTACCTGGCTGTAGTATGTAGTGTGACTAAGCAAGTAAATATAGAAAAAAAGGAGCTCTGGATTGCTTTGTACTAAAAGTTTCAGATATAAGGTGCCCCCCCCAAAAAAAAAAAAAACAAATCATGGCCACGGATACCTGCAGCTAGGTATATATAAAATATGCAGCAGCAGACAGTAATGGAGCTTTTGATGTATGCAGGGAGATCTATAGACTCACATACAGTGCCTGCATGCCTTATAGTGATGTGGATATGTGCACATAGACTCCCCTGCCTACCTAGCACAATTATCTATATACCCCGGAAATAGCCCTAAAAAGCACTGTTGGTTTATCAGGATTTGTGGATTGAACACTAGTAGACCCACACTAACTAATAAAAGAACAAATCTGACCCTATCTCAGCAGTAGCTCTTCCTACACTAACTTTGTCCAGAGCAGAATGCGCCGAGCAGGATGGCGTCAGGTCTCTTATAGAGACTGTGATGGCCAGTCAATCACTGTAATAACACAACAAAGATGACTGCGGTATTACAGTGCATGGCAGACAATCCGTGCATGTTCATTGGCGCTATAAGGAACGCCAAAATTGCAGGACAGCACTGCGCATGCCCATGGATCCCAGGCCCGCAGTGTGATTAAATCAGAAGACACTGCGAGGCGGGATCTCGGCCAGCGTGGACGCACAGGCGCAATCAGGTTGACACCAAATGATGTCAAAAGAGGGGCAGCGCTAAGTGTGCCTGGCCAAGGGATAACATAACAGCGCAGGCTTTGGGACAGAATCAAACAATGCTGAGGAGCCGGCGCACGGCGCCAAGGTGGTAGGAATGACGGCTGTGCTGCGTCACATTACGAAGGAAAGTCCCACCTGCGGGACGGTTTTACGGTATCAGTGGACACATTTTATAAGTGTTAAGTTCTGCGTGTGCAAGGAGCTAAACAGAAATAGCTACCTTTTCCTTGTACAGCATTACTGCTGCACAAGGTGGCTCTTTCAGTAACAAACGCCTGGGGGGGGGGACAGGTTCCCTTACATTTCAGTTGTTGTGTCAGCGTGGCGGTCGCAGGACACATTGCCGGCTACACAGCTGGGGATCAGCTGACGTTACTGACACCCAATAACACTGGGTCGTATGTTTTGACTGTGCAGACGGCACTTCTGAGCCTCAACTGGTGGTGTTGGAGCCCAGGAATTAAAGTTCAGGTGGTAGAAAGATGAACACAACAGGAGACCTGGATACTGTAGACAGTCACCTAATTATTTAATCAGGAAGAGGAGTGGCAAATTCCTGCGAGATCCAGGCCTGGTTCTTTTTCAGGAAAGTAAGCCGGTCAACGTTATCGGAGGATAGTCGCATGCGACGGTCAGTTAGTACACCACCTGCAGCACTAAAGACGCGTTCCGATAATACACTAGCCGCAGGGCAAGCCAGCACCTCCAATGCATACTGGCTTAGCTCTGGCCATGTATCCAGCTTTGAGACCCAAAACTTGAAAGGGGAAGAGCCGTCTGGGAGTACAGCAAGAGGGCAAGACATGTAGTCTGTCACCATCTGACGGAACCGTTGCCTCCTGCTGACTGGAGCCATCTGTGATGGTGTAGACCTTTGTGGCGGGCACACAAAACTGTGCCTCAATTGGGCCATACTGCTCTTGCCTTGGGCAGAGGCACTGCTTCTGCTCCCTCTTTGTGCAGAGCCTCCTCCACTGCCTGGACGCACTGAGCTGCTTTGTAATGCACTAGCAGCACTTCTCTCAGTTGGACTGGAGAAGAAGATGGAATTCACCAGTGTGTCTTGGTACTCCCGCATTTTTCGCTCCCGGTTCAACGGTGTGATGAGGCTTTCTACGTTGTACCGGTAGCGAGGATCGAGGAGGGTGAACACCCAATAATCAGACATGTTGAGAATGTGGGCGATGCGGCGGTCGCTTCTCAGGCACTGCAGCATGTAATCCACCATGTGCTGCAGACTGCCAACTGGCCAAGAAACGCTGTCCCCTGCTTGAGGCGTGATCTCTGCCTGCTCGACATCACCCCACCCTCGCTGTACACACTGACTACTGGACAATTGTGTAACTCCCTCCTCTGGACGGATGTCTTCCTCCTCCATTGACTCCTCCTCATCCTCCTCACAAAGTGTCCCCAGCCTACGCGTTTGTGAGGAACCACGTGGCGCTGACTGTCCAGAAGATGATGGAAATGGTGAATCCTCATCCTCCACCTCTTCCACAACATCATCCCTTAGCGCTTGCAGTGATTTTTCAAGCAGGCAGATAAGGGGGACAGTCATGCTGACTAGTGCATCATCTGCACTCACCATCCGCGTGGAATAATCGAAGGGACGCAAAACCTGGCAGACGTCCTTCATAGTGGCCCACTCTGTGGTTGTGAAGTCTGAACGGCGCGGAGTGCGACTTCTTTGCGCCTGATGCAGCTGGTACTCCAATACTGCTTGCTGCTGCTCACACAACCGCTCCAACATATGTAACGTGGAATTCCACCTGGTAGGTAGGTCACATATGATGCGATGTTCCGGAAGGCGGAATCGGCGCTGCAGAGCCGCAATGCGCGATTTTGCCGTGCTGGAACGTCGCAAGTGAGCACACTCTAGGCGGGCCTTGTGCAGCAGTGCATCAAGATCCGGATAGTCCCTCAAAAAACTCTGCATGACCAAATTGAGCACATGTGCCAGACATGGGATGTGAGTGAGGTTGCCGAGGCCCAGAGCTGCCACCAGATTTCGGCCATTATCACACACTACCATGCCTGGCTGGAGATTCGCTGCCACAAACCACACATCACTCTCCTGTTTGATGGCATTCCAGAGCTCCTGCGCTGTGTGGCTTCGATTCCCCAAAGAAATTAATTTCAAGACGGCCTGCTGACGTTTGGCCACGGCTGTGCTCATATCGGTCATAACAGGTAAACGTTCACGGGTCCATGTGGAGGTGGACTGTGACGGCTCCTGCAGCGACGATTCTGAGGAACTTGTGTAAGAGGAGGAGTCAATGCATACAGACTGGATTCCTGCAATCCTTGGAGTGGGCAGGACACGTCCTGCGCCACTCGCACGATCTGTACCTGGCTCAACAACATTAACCCAATGGGCAGTGAGGGAAAGGTATCGCCCCTGTCCATGTTGACTGGTCCACGCATCGGTGGTGAGGTGGACCTTGCTACTGACGGCGTTCAGTAGCGTGTGTTTTATGTGTCCCTCCACATGCTTGTGCAGGGCAGGGACGGCTTGCCTGCTGAAATAAAAGCGGCTGGGCACATTGTACTGTGGGACTGCCAATGACATCAAGTCACGGAAGCTGTCAGTCTCCACCAGCCTGAATGACAGCATTTCCAGTGACAGAAGTTTGGCAATGCCTGCAGTCAGAGCCTGTGCTCGTGGGTGGTTTGCCGAGAAAGGCCGCCTTTTCTCCCATGCCTGTACTACCGATGGCTGTAGACTGGCCTGGGAGTGTGAGGATAACTGGGAACGTGGTGCTGCGGGTGGAATTACAGTGGGTCTCTGGACAACAGTGCCAGAGGTTCTTCCACGGCGATCCTGGGAGGAAGCCGAACCAGCTGCGTGTGAGCTGGAGGAAGAGGCAACACGAGCTGAAGAGGTGGTAGCTGCCGCTGTTGGTTGGCCTAGCTCTTTAGCGCATTTCTGTAACTCCGCCGCGTGCTTGGTCCGCACATGTTTCCACATGTTGGAGGTATTGAGGTTGTTGACATTTCTCCCTCTTTTGACTTTGTGATGACACACCTTGCATTTGACATAGCAAATGTCATCTGCAACTGTGTCAAAAAAGGACCAGGCACTGCAAGTCTTGGGAGCGCCCTTTTTGGCTGTTGGAAGAGACACGCTCCTAACGGGTGCCAAAGTGGAGGCTACAGGATCCGCAGTCTTCCCCCTCCCTCTCCCTCTTTGGCCCGTTCGGGGAATCTCTTCCTCAGAGCTGCTCCCACCACCTTCCTGTCCCTCACGCCACGATGGGTCAAGGACCTCATCATCTACACTACCCTCTGCCACCAACTGCTCCTCCTGGGTAGTCTCAGCAGCAGAGCACGCACCAGAAAGTGGCACCTGAGTGTCATCAGCGGATGCATTCTGCGGTGTGGTGACCGGAGGCACTGGCCCACCCGCCTCTTCAGACTCAGAGAGAAAAAGCTGTTGGGCATCACTGCACACTGCCTCTTCTTCCATTTCTCCAATGCTGCTTGGCTGGCCCCCTGTTTCCAAGCCAAGAGATTCAGAGAACAGAAGTAGAGACGGCTCCTGTCCTGGGCTCTCTGTCTGCCTGGGCAATTTGGCAGGTGGTGAAGAGACAGATGGGTGCTCTCCAGTGCTCTGTGTCTGAGAGGATGTGGCACTAATTGAAGTCGATGCGTTAGCTGCCATCCATCCGACAACGGCTTCAATTTGTTCTTCACGCAGCAGCGGTGTACGGCGCTCTACGACAAAGCTTCACATGAAGGACTGTTCCCTGGTGAAACTGGGTGCTGATGAGTCACTGGTGCCCGCAGCAGGCACAGAATTCCCACGTCCTCTCCCTGCACCGCGCCCACGCCCACGTGCCTTACTCCCTGCCTTCTTCATCTTGGTTGACTGATAAAGATAAGCAGAAAAGTACTAACGGCTTTGTGTGCTTATTCCTGAACAGCTCCTAACAGGTATAAGAAACAATAATTTTCTAAAGTGTGGACTAGACTTTAATATCAGCTAATGTGGCCTACACAACTGTAAAGTGGTGTGTTTGGTGAACTTTATTATTTATTTATTTTTTGGGGGCTGAACTGACTACAGGGCGAGCTGCAGTCACACGGAGACCGTGCAGACAGCCGTAAACGGCGCTGCAAGGCTCCAAAAACCTCCTCTACGTTATCCTATGTAGTGTTTTTCCACAATTTAGCTGGATACGGGTGGAAAGACACTAATAGGAATTTTTTGAAAAAATGTGCAGCAGCCTGCACTACTTAGAAAAAAGGAAATTGGATTTCACGGTATGACGCAGTGATTTACCCTGAGCTGGATACAACCGGCTATGGCTGCACACAGACTACAGGGCGAGCTGCAGTCACACGGAGACCATGCAGACAGCCGTAAACGGTGCTGCAAGGCCCCAAAAACCTCCTCTACGTTATCCTATGTAGTGTTTTTCCACAATTTAGCTGGATACGGGTGGAAAGACACTAATAGGAATTTTTTGAAAAAATGTGCAGCAGCCTGCACTACTTAGAAAAAAGGAAATTGGATTTCACGGTATGACGCAGTGATTTACCCTGAGCTGGATACAACCGGCTATGGCTGCACACAGACTACAGGGCGAGCTGCAGTCACACGGAGACCATGCAGACAGCCGTAAACGGTGCTGCAAGGCCCCAAAAACCTCCTCTACGTTATCCTATGTAGTGTTTTTCCACAATTTAGCTGGATACGGGTGGAAAGACACTAATAGGAATTATTAGAAAAAATGTGCAGCAGCCTGCACTACTTAGAAAAAAGGAAATTGGATTTCACGGTATGACGCAGTGATTTACCCTGAGCTGGATACAACCGGCTATGGCTGCACACAGACTACAGGGCGAGCTGCAGTCACACGGAGACCGTGCAGACAGCCGTAAACGGCGCTGCAAGGCCCAAAAACACTCCTCTACGTTATCCTATCTAGTGTTTTTCCACAATTTAGCTGGATACGGGTGGAAAGACACTAATAGGAATTATTAGAAAAAATGTGCAGCAGCCTGCACTACTTGAAAAAGAAAAAAAAAATAGAACAGTATGAGGCAGTGAACCACCCTCCCTGAACTAAATAAAACCAGCTATGGCCTATGGCTGCACACAGACTAGAGAGTGGGCTGCACACACACACACACACACACACAGAGATCTTGCAGATCGCTGTGAAAACAGCGCTGCAAGGCAAAAGCAAGGTGATTAGTAGGTTAACACAGCGGTTGCTAAATTAGCCTTGGAAAAGAACAGTAAAGCAAATCGCTATCTCAACTGGCCCTCAGTCAGCAAACAGCGTCCTGTCACTAACTGAATTCACAGCAGAGTGAGCGCAAAATGGCGCCAGCGACTTTTAAACTGCAGCATGACATAATTTCAGCAGCCAATCACAGCCTTGCCAGTAGTTTCATGCCCACCATGCTGAACAGGATGTGCCCACACTCAGAATCATTCCTCATTGGCTGAATTCATGCAGTTTGAATCCTGGGAACTTCCGATTCCGGTATCCGATACGCGGCAAGTATCGGATCTCGGTATCGGAATTCCGATACTGCAAGTATCGGCCGATACCCGATACTTGTGGTATCGGAATGCTCAACACTAATGACAACCATAGAGGTCTGCTGGAGACCTCTGGTTGTCTTGCCAACACATTGGTAACCCACGATCATCTAAGGCTATGTGCACACGTATAATGGTCCACTGCTGATTTTTCCGCAGCGGATTTGATAAATCTGCAGGGCAAAAATGCTGCATTTTTGCTGCAGATTTATCGCGGATTTACCGCAGATTTACAGCGGTTTTTATGCGAATTTCACTGTGGTTTTACAACTGCGGTTTTCAATAGGAGCAGCTGTAAAACCGCTGCGGAATCCGCAGAAAGTGACATGCTGCGGAAAGTAAACCGCTGCGTTTGCTGCGTTTCCGAGCGTTTTTTCCCGCAGCATGTGCACAGCGTTTTTTGTTTCCCATTGGTTTACATTGTAATATAAACTCATGGGAAACTGCTGTGGACCTGCAGCTGCGGAAACGCTGCGGATCCGCAGCGTTTTCCGCATCGTGTTCACATACCCTAAGGAAGTCACCGTTGGGCGGGATTTCCGGCGCGCTTCCCGGAAGCGCGAGTTAAATGCCGCTGTCAGAGATTAATGGATTAACAGCTGTGGATCGATCGCGATTCCTCCCTCTGCTGTTAGAGGCACATGTCAGCTGTTCAAAACAGCTGACGTGCCAGGAAAGATGTGGGCTCAGCGCCGGAGCCCTCATCAAAGGGAGGGAGTCAATCGTGGGCGTATTAGTACGCAAAACATTGGAAAGTGTTAACATATAAAAAAATAATATGATCAGTATAGACCTAAGGGAAATTTAAAAAAAAAAAAAAAAAGTCAGAATTAGGCCGGCGTCACACTTAGCGTATGAAAATACGGTCCGTATTTTACGGCCGTTATACGCAGAAATGTTCCAAAAATAGTGATCCGTATGTCATCCGAAGGCAGGGTGTGTCAGCGCAGTTTGCGCATGGCATCCTCCGTATGTAATCCGTAAGGCATCCGTACTGCGATATTTTCTCGCAGGCTTGCAAAACTGACATCTAATGGATTTATGTGCTCAAATGTTCATTTTAAACATATATACAGTATGTATATATATATATATGTAATTGAGACACACACACATATATATATATATATATATATATACTGTATTTATATTTAATTCAGCGCGAGATATGTGAAAAGCCGGTAATTAAAATCGCCGGCTTTTTCTTTCTCCTTCCCAAACCCGACATGATATGAGACATTGTAAGACATACAGTAAACCATCTCATATCCCTTTTTTTTTGCATATTTCACACTACTAATGTTAGTAGTGTGTATGTTCAAAATTTGGGCGCTATAGCTTGTAAAATAAAGGGTTAAATGGCGGAAAAAATTGGCGTAAGCTCCTGCGCAATTTTCTCCGCCAGTGGTAAAGCCAGTGACTGAGGGCAGATATTAATAGCCTAAAGAGGGTCCATGGTTATTGGCCCCCCTGGCTACAAACATCTGCCCCCAGCCACCCTAGAAAACGTACATCTGGAAGATGTGCCTATTCTGGCACTTGGCCACTCTCTTCCCACTCCCGTGTAGCGGTGGGATATGGGGTAATGAAGGGTTAATGTCACCTTGCTATTGTAAGGTGACATTAAGCCAGATTAATAATGGAGAGGCGTCAACTATGACACCTATCCATTATTAATCCAATAGTACGAAATTGTTAATAAAACACACACACATTATTTAAAAGTATTTTAATGAAATAAAGACACAGGTTGTTGTAATATTTTATTACACTGGTAATCCACCTGAAGACTCTCGTTCTGTAAGGCCAGTGTCACACGTCCAGATAATTCCGGTACCGGAAAAATCGGTACCGGAGTTATCCGTGTCCGTGTGCCCGTGCGTTTCTGTGGCACATCAGTGTGGCACACGTGCGGCACACGCGTGCTGCCCGTGTGCCGACTGAGTACCACACGCACCGTGCAGGAGACAGCGCTAGAGATAAGAGCTGTCCCCCCCACGTGGTGCTGAAGCCGCCATTTATATCTTCTCTGCAGCAGCGTTTGCTGTAGAGAAGATATGAATAATCCTTTTTTTTTTTGTTTCTCGTGTTTAACATAAAGATCGATGTCCCCACCCCCCTCCCACCCCCTGTGCGCCCGCCCGCTCGCTGTTATTAAAATACTCACCCGGCTCCCTCGCTGGCGCTGCTTCCTGTCCTGGCCGCACCTTCTACTGTATGAGCGGTCACGTGGGGCCGCTGATTACAGTCATGAATATGTGGCTCCTCCTCCCATAGGGGTGGAGCTGCATATTCATTTCTGTAATGGGCGGCCCCACGTGACCGCATACAGGAGAAGCTGCGGCCAGGACAGGACACTGCGAGGGAGGCGGGTGAGTATTTTAATAACAGCGGGCAGGCGCACAGGGGGTGGGAGGGGGGTGGGGACATGGATCTTTATGTTAAACACGAGAAATAAACAAAAAAAAGGATTATTCATATCTTCTCTACAGCAAACGCTGCTGCAGAGAAGATATGAATGGCGGCTTCAGCACCATGTGGGGGGGACAGTGCTTACTGTAGCGCTGTCTCCTGCACGGCACACGGACTGCACACGGACAATGTCCGTGTGCGGTACGTGTTTTACATGGACCCATTGACTTTAATGGGTCCGTGTAATCTGTGCGCTCCCACGAACACTGACATGTCTCCGTGTTTGGCAGTGCATCAAGATCCGGATAGTCCCTCAAAAAACTCTGCATGACCAAATTGAGCAAATGTGCCAGACATGGGATGTGAGTGAGGTTGCCGAGGCCCAGAGCTGCCACCAGATTTCGGCCATTATCACACACTACCATGCCTGGCTGGAGATTCGCTGCCACAAACCACACATCACTCTCCTGCTTGATGGCATTCCAGAGCTCCTGCGCTGTGTGGCTTCGATTCCCCAAAGAAATTAATTTCAAGACGGCCTGCTGACGTTTGGCCACGGCTGTGCTCATATCGGTCATAACAGGTAAACGTTCACGGGTCCATGTGGAGGTGGACTGTGACGGCTCCTGCAGCGACGATTCTGAGGAACTTGTGTAAGAGGAGGAGTCAATGCATACAGACTGGATTCCTGCAATCCTTGGAGTGGGCAGGACACGTCCTGCGCCACTCGCACGATCTGTACCCGGCTCAACAACATTAACCCAATGGGCAGTGAGGGAAAGGTATCGCCCCTGTCCATGTTGACTGGTCCACGCATCGGTGGTGAGGTGGACCTTGCTACTGACGGCGTTCAGTAGCGTGTGTTTTATGTGTCCCTCCACATGCTTGTGCAGGGCAGGGACGGCTTGCCTGCTGAAATAAAAGCGGCTGGGCACATTGTACTGTGGGACTGCCAATGATATCAAGTCACGGAAGCTGTCAGTCTCCACCAGCCTGAATGACAGCATTTCCAGTGACAGAAGTTTGGCAATGCCTGCAGTCAGAGCCTGTGCTCGTGGGTGGTTTGCCGAGAAAGGCCGCCTTTTCTCCCATGCCTGTACTACCGATGGCTGTAGACTGGCCTGGGAGTGTGAGGATAACTGGGAACGTGGTGCTGCGGGTGGAATTACAGTGGGTCTCTGGACAACAGTGCCAGAGGTTCTTCCACGGCGATCCTGGGAGGAAGCCGAACCAGCTGCGTGTGAGCTGGAGGAAGAGGCAACACGAGCTGAAGAGGTGGTAGCTGCCGCTGTTGGTTGGCCTAGCTCTTTAGTGCATTTCTGTAACTCCGCCGTGTGCTTGGTCCGCACATGTTTCCACATGTTGGAGGTATTGAGGTTGTTGACATTTCTCCCTCTTTTGACTTTGTGATGACACACCTTGCATTTGACATAGCAAATGTCATCTGCAACTGTGTCAAAAAAGGACCAGGCACTGCAAGTCTTGGGAGCGCCCTTTTTGGCTGTTGGAAGAGACACGCTCCTAACGGGTGCCAAAGTGGAGGCTACAGGATCCGCAGTCTTCCCCCTCCCTCTTCCTCTTTGGCCCGTTCGGGGAATCTCTTCCTCAGAGCTGCTCCCACCACCTTCCTGTCCCTCACGCCACGATGGGTCAAGGACCTCATCATCTACACTACCCTCTGCCACCAACTGCTCTTCCTGGGTAGTCTCAGCAGCAGAGCACGCACCAGAAAGTGGCACCTGAGTGTCATCAGCGGATGCATTCTGCGGTGTGGTGACCGGAGGCACTGGCCCACCCGCCTCTTCAGACTCAGAGAGAAAAAGCTGTTGGGCATCACTGCACACTGCCTCTTCTTCCATTTCTCCAATGCTTCTTGGCTGGCCCCCTGTTTCCAAGCCAAGAGATTCAGAGAACAGAAGTAGAGACGGCTCCTGTCCTGGGCTCTCTGTCTGCCTGGGCAATTTGGCAGGTGGTGAAGAGACAGATGGGTGCTCTCCAGTGCTCTGTGTCTGAGAGGATGTGGCACTAATTGAAGTCGATGCGTTAGCTGCCATCCATCCGACAACGGCTTCAATTTGTTCTTCACGCAGCAGCGGTGTACGGCGCTCTACGACAAAGCTGCACATGAAGGACTGTTCCCTGGTGAAACTGGGTGCTGATGAGTCACCGGTGCCCGCAGCAGGCACAGAATTCCCACGTCCTCTCCCTGCTCCGCGCCCACGCCCACGTGCCTTACTCCCTGCCTTCTTCATCTTGGTTGACTGATAAAGATAAGCAGAAAAGTACTAACGGCTTTGTGTGCTTATTCCTGAACAGCTCCTAACAGGTATAAGAAACAATAATTTTCTACAGTGTGGACTAGACTTTAATATCAGCTAATGTGGCCTACACAACTGTAAAGTGGTGTGTTTGGTGAACTTTATTATTTATTTATTTTTTGGGGGCTGAACTGACTACAGGGCGAGCTGCAGTCACACGGAGACCGTGCAGACAGCCGTAAACGGTGCTGCAAGGCTCCAAAAACCTTCTCTACGTTATCCTATGTAGTGTTTTTCCACAATTTAGCTGGATACGGGTGGAAAGACACTAATAGGAATTTTTTGAAAAAATGTGCAGCAGCCTGCACTACTTAGAAAAAAGGAAATTGGATTTCACGGTATGACGCAGTGATTTACCCTGAGCTGGATACAACCGGCTATGGCTGCACACAGACTACAGGGCGAGCTGCAGTCACACGGAGACCATGGAGACAGCCGTAAACGGTGCTGCAAGGCCCCAAAAACCTCCTCTACGTTATCCTATGTAGTGTTTTTCCACAATTTAGCTGGATACGGGTGGAAAGACACTAATAGGAATTTTTTGAAAAAATGTGCAGCAGCCTGCACTACTTAGAAAAAAGGAAATTGGATTTCACGGTATGACGCAGTGATTTACCCTGAGCTGGATACAACCGGCTATGGCTGCACACAGACTACAGGGCGAGCTGCAGTCACACGGAGACCATGCAGACAGCCGTAAACGGTGCTGCAAGGCCCCAAAAACCTCCACTACATTATCCTATGTAGTGTTTTTCCACAATTTAGCTGGATACGGGTGGAAAGACACTAATAGGAATTTTTTGAAAAAATGTGCAGCAGCCTGCACTACTTAGAAAAAAGGAAATTGGATTTCACGGTATGACGCAGTGATTTACCCTGAGCTGGATACAACCGGCTATGGCTGCACACAGACTACAGGGCAAGCTGCAGTCACACGGAGACCGTGCAGACAGCCGTAAACGGCGCTGCAAGGCCCAAAAACACTCCTCTACGTTATCCTATCTAGTGTTTTTCCACAATTTAGCTGGATACGGGTGGAAAGACACTAATAGGAATTTTTTGAAAAAATGTGCAGCAGCCTGCACTACTTAGAAAAAAGGAAATTGGATTTCACGGTATGACGCAGTGATTTATCCTGAGCTGGATACAACCGGCTATGGCTGCACACAGACTACAGGGCGAGCTGCAGTCACACGGAGACCGTGCAGACAGCCGTAAACGGCGCTGCAAGGCCCAAAAACACTCCTCTACGTTATCCTATCTAGTGTTTTTCCACAATTTAGCTGGATACGGGTGGAAAGACACTAATAGGAATTATTAGAAAAAATGTGCAGCAGCCTGCACTTCTTGAAAAAGAAAAAAAAAAAAAAGAACAGTATGAGGCAGTGAACCACCCTCCCTGAACTGAATACAACCAGCTATGGCCAAAAGCAAGGTGATTAGTAGGTTAACACAGCGGTTGCTAAATTAGCCTTGGAAAAGAACAATAAAGCAAATCGCTATCTCAACTGGCCCTCAGTCAGCAAACAGCGTCCTGTCACTAACTGAATTCACAGCAGAGTGAGCGCAAAATGGCGCCAGCGACCGTTAAACTGCAGCATGACATCATTTCAGCAGCCAATCACAGCCTTGCCAGTAGTTTCATGCCCACCATGCTGAACAGGATGTGCCCACACTCAGAATCATTCCTCATTGGCTGAATTCATGCAGTTTGAATCCTGGGAACTTCCGATTCCGGTATCCGATACGCGGCAAGTATCGGATCTCGGTATCGGAATTCCGCCACTGCAAGTATCGGCCGATACTCGATACTTGCGGTATCGGAATACTCAACACTAATGACAACCATAGAGGTCTGCTGGAAACCTCTGGTTGTCTTGCCAACACATTGGTAACCCACGATCATCTAAGGCTATGTGCACACGTATAATGGTCCACTGCTGATTTTTCCGCAGCGGATTTGATAAATCTGCAGGGCAAAAATGCTGCATTTTTGCTGCAGATTTATCGCGGATTTACCGCAGATTTACAGCGGTTTTTATGCGAATTTCACTGTGGTTTTACAACTGCGGTTTTCAATAGGAGCAGCTGTTGTAAAACCGCTGCGGAATCCGCAGAAAGTGACATGCTGCGGAAAGTAAACCGCTGCATTTGCTGCGTTTCCGAGCGTTTTTTCCCGCAGCATGTGCACAGCGTTTTTTGTTTCCCATAGGTTTACATTGTAATGTAAACTCATGGGAAACTGCTGTGGACCCGCAGCTGCGGAAACGCTGCGGATCCGCAGCGTTTTCCGCATCGTGTTCACATACCCTAAGGAAGTCACCGTTGGGCGGGATTTCTGGCGCGCTTCCCGGAAGCACGAGTTAAATGCCGCTGTCAGAGATTAATGGATTAACAGCTGTGGATCGATCGCGATTCCTCCCTCTGCTGTTAGAGGCACATGTCAGCTGTTCAAAACAGCTGACGTGCCAGGAAAGATGTGGGCTCAGCGCCGGAGCCCTCATCAAAGGGAGGGAGTCAATCGTGGGCGTATTAGTACACAAAACATTGGAAAGTGTTAACATATAAAAAAATAATATGATCAGTATAGACCTAAGTGAAATTTATTTATTTTTTTTTTAAAAGTCAGAATTAGGCCGGCGTCACACTCAGCGTATGAAAATACGGTCCGTATTTTACGGCCGTAATACGCAGAAATGTTCCAAAAATAGTGATCCGTATGTCATCCGTAGGCAGGGTGTGTCAGCGCAGTTTGCGCATGGCATCCTCCGTATGTAATCCGTATGGCATCCGTACTGCGATATTTTCTCGCAGGCTTGCAAAACTGACATCTAATGGATTTATGTGCTCAAATGTTCATTTTAAACATATACAGTATGTATATATATATATATATGTAATTGAGACACACACACACATATATATATATATATACTGTATTTATATTTAATTCAGCGCGAGATATGTGAAAAGCCGGTAATTAAAATCGCCGGCTTTTTCTTTCTCCTTCCCAAACCCGACATGATATGAGACATTGTAAGACATACAGTAAACCATCTCATATCCCTTTTTTTTTGCATATTTCACACTACTAATGTTAGTAGTGTGTATGTTCAAAATTTGGGCGCTATAGCTTGTAAAATAAAGGGTTAAATGGCGGAAAAAATTGGCGTAAGCTCCTGCGCAATTTTCTCCGCCAGTGGTAAAGCCAGTGACTGAGGGCAGATATTAATAGCCTAAAGAGGGTCCATGGTTATTGGCCCCCCTGGCCACAAACATCTGCCCCCAGCCACCCTAGAAAACGCACATCTGGAAGATGTGCCTATTCTGGCACTTGGCCACTCTCTTCCCACTCCCGTGTAGCGGTGGGATATGGGGTAATGAAGGGTTAATGTCACCTTGCTATTGTAAGGTGACATTAAGCCAGATTAATAATGGAGAGGCGTCAATTATGACACCTATCCATTATTAATCCAATAGTACGAAATTGTTAATAAAACACACACACATTATTTAAAAGTATTTTAATGAAATAAAGACACAGGTTGTTGTAATATTTTATTACACTGGTAATCCACCTGAAGACTCTCGTTCTGTAAGGCCAGTCTCACACGTCCAGATAATTCCGGTACCGGAAAAATCGGTACCGGAGTTATCCGTGTCCGTGTGCCCGTGCGTTTCTGTGGCACATCAGTGTGGCACACGTGCGGCACACGTGTGCTGCCCGTGTGCCAACTGGGTACCACACGCACCGTGCAGGAGACAGCGCTAGAGATAAGAGCTGTCCCCCCCACGTGGTGCTGAAGCCGCCATTCATATCTTCTCTGCAGCAGCGTTTGCTGTAGAGAAGATATGAATAATCCTTTTTTTTTTGTTTCTCGTGTTTAACATAAAGATCGATGTCCCCACCCCCCTCCCACCCCCTGTGCGCCCGCCCGCTCGCTGTTATTAAAATACTCACCCGGCTCCCTCGCTGGCGCTGCTTCCTGTCCTGGCCGCACCTTCTACTGTATGAGCGGTCACGTGGGACCGCTGATTAAGTCATGAATATGCGGCTCCTCCTCCCATAGGGGTGGAGCCGCATATTCATTTCTGTAATGGGCGGCCCCACGTGACCGCATACAGGAGAAGCTGCGGCCAGGACAGGACACTGCGAGGAAGGCGGGTGAGTATTTTAATAACAGCGGGCAGGCGCACAGGGGGTGGGAGGGGGGTGGGGACATGGATCTTTATGTTAAACACGAGAAACAAACAAAAAAAAGGATTATTCATATCTTCTCTACAGCAAACGCTGCTGCAGAGAAGATATGAATGGCGGCTTCAGCACCATGTGGGGGGGACAGCGCTTACTGTAGCGCTGTCTCCTGCATGGCACACGGACTGCACATGGACAACGTCCGTGTGCGGTACGTGTTTTACATGGACCCATTGACTTTAATGGGTCCGTGTAATCTGTGCACTCCCACGAACACTGACATGTCTCCGTGTTTGGCACACGGAGACACGGTCCGCAAAAAATCAATGACATCTGCACAGATGCATTGATTTCAATGTGTCTACGTGTGTCAGTGGCTCCGGTATGTGAGGAAACTGTCACCTCACGTACCGGAGCCACTGACGTGTGAAACTGGCCTAACAAAGCAAAAATAAAAAATCAACAATATCTCATACCTTTCATCGCTCAGGTCAAGTCCCACGAAGTAAATCCATCTGAAGGGGTTAAATCATTTTACAGCCAGGAGCTCTGCTAAAGCAGTGCTCGTGCCTGTAAAAACCCCGGGGAATGAATGGAAAGCAGGGTGACCTGTAGCTACCTTGAGTTGCGGTGATGCGCCCTCTGCTGGATGTAAACCATGTCTCATATCCTGTCGGGTTTGGGAAGGAGAAATGAAAAGCCGGCAATTGAATTACCGGCTTTTCTCTAACACCGGTGCGTATTTCTCGCAAGTCACACGCATGGTCCGTGTGTAATCCATTTTTTCTCGCCCCTATAGACTTTCGTTGGCGATTTTTTTGCGCAATACGGTGACAAACGCAGCATGCTGCGATTTTCTATGGCCATACAAGACCGTATATTACGGATGCGTAATATATGGCAGATAGGAGCTGGGCCATAGAGATTCATTGGGCCGTGTCCAATGCGTATTTTACGGACGTAGTTTATGCGCTCATACGTCCGTAAAACTCGCTAGTGTGACGCGGGCTTTAAGACTTTTATCTGCCATACCATTGCAATTAAAATGCAATAAGAGGCAATCAAAACATCATGCCTACCTCAAAATGATATGGGTGAAAATGTCAGCTCAAGGCACAAAAAATAAGCCATCAAATAGCATTTTATCCTGAAATTTTGATGTGTAACTGGTCTCGATATATGGCGATACAAGCAATTTTTTTTAATTACTTTTTTCAGCTCTTAAGTAAAAAAAATACACTACCTGTGCTATCTGTGTATTTGCACTAACCTGAAGAATCATATTGCCAGGTCTATTTTACTGTCTGCTGAATAAGGTAAAAAAAAAGCACATTAAAAAATAAAAAATATGGTGAATTTGCATTTTGTCACAATTTCAACACACTTCCCATCAAGTTTCTTCCCATCTTCCAGTACATCAGATGATACAATGAATGAAAAGTACATGTCCTACCAAAAACAAGTCTATGTGAATGGCAAAGTAAAAAAGTTATGGTCTTGGATAAAAATGTAAAATCACCAGTGGTTGAAAGGGTTAATGTGTAATTTGTGCAAAATGTGTCTTACAACTAAATTGCCTACATTATAAAAGACCAAGAAACAAGTTTTGTTTCAAATACTCCAATTATCCTATTACCTGAATTAATTGAATATTTGACTGTTCTCTATTTTAAGATTACACAGTAATAAACAATCAAATATTAGATGGAATTAGCCATTGTGAAATAATATATCAGTTTTCTTGCAGTGAGATAAGATGAGGAATCAAATTATATTTTTCATAGCAGTTTAATAAAAGAATAAGTATCCCATTAGGGAATCTAGTGATTTTAACTCATTTAGAGCAAGAATTTTATAAGTAAGCAATGGAAAACCTAAAAGAACATAAAACAAGGTGTGTTCATTTCCATTGTGATCCTCAGACATTATTGCCCTTAAGTCTGAAATGATTACAGGCTATATAACTTGCAGTTTATCAGTCACCTTTCTTGTGTCATTTTGGTTTTTAAATACTAAAGTGCGATAAAACTTCTCACCTAGGTTAATGGATTTATCAAATACCTTATTTCATGCTTTCTGCTTTTGATTTATGAATTTTGATCCTAGAGACAAGAGTCCTGTGAGTATTGATTGGAGAAAATGTCAGACTAGCAGAAGTTCATTTCACTTGTACATGTGGAAGTCTCTGATTCCCTGACAGCTATGTCTACTGAGAATCAGCTGTCACCGTGCTGGAGTGTCACAATGTCTTCACAGCAGGAAACCTACCCACCCAACAGACAAAATTACACCATGTTATGGAATAAAATGACACACAAATGTGCAGCCAGGACTTTGTTCTGTCTGGGAGCTTGTTCTTTTTAATGAAGAAACATGATGTTTATCATACATTTGAACATTCTACAAAAGAAACAAGTGTATCTATGCATTTGCAAGAAAAAGGTGGAGCTCTGCTGTTTGTGGTTCCTGCCTTTGACTGCAAAATGCCTGACAGGATAATGGAATGTCATTCTGCCAGTTCTTCCACTGATTAGGGACAGTTTGTTTATTGATTGGCTTTCTTCTAGAATTTATTATTCTCTCTTTCTAATGATAAATTAGAGTAAAACATATACAAGTGCTCCACAATCATTAGTCTAACTTTATAGAAATGCTATGATCTTGAGACGAAATGCCATATGCAGTGTCGTAACTGACTTAGCAAAAATTCTACATTTTTCTTAATAATGTGATCAAATGTATATCAATAAAAGAAAAGCTATCATCTAAAATCATCTATTGCTTAAATTAGGTTTTCGTGTTACATGTATTATTTAAAACAATATGGGCAGTGTATTTTTTGTATTAAAATCTTTTTTTAAAATGGAAACTAAATTAGTAATACTCCAATTTTCACAATGACCTTTGCACACTCTCTTTGGACACATCAAGATTAGGTCATGATCTAACCATTGTGGCAATGTACATGTATGGTTTCTTGATGAAATTTGAGTTTGAAAATTCCCAGTGATCAGAGTGAAAATTTAAAAGGTTCTATTTTTTTTATTTTTAATATAGATAGTAATATAAAAAAGCAAAATATAAAAAATACATGTAACACAAAATTAGATTTGAAAAAATACCGTATATACTCGAGTATAAGCTGAGATTTTCAGCCCCCAAAAAATGGTCTGAAAGTGCCCCTCTTGGCATATACTCGAGTCATGGTCGGTGGGTGAGAGGGAGTGACGACTGTCAAATACTTACCTGCTCCCGGCGCTCCTGACGCGGTCCCTGCATGTCCTACGGTCTTCGGGCGCGACAGCTTCTTCCCCTGTTAAGCAGTCATGTGACACCGCTCATTAAAGTAATGAATATGGACTCATATTCATTACTGTAATGAGCTGTTCCAATGATCGCTGAGGAAGAAGCTGCCACGCCCGGAGACCGTGGGACATGAAGGGACCGCGTCAGGAGCGCCTGGAGCAGGTGAGTATTTAATATTCACATTTCCTCATTCCCATGTCGGCGCCGCTCCGTCTTCTGCATCCTCTGCAGTGACTGTTCAGGTCAGAGAGCGCGATGACGTAGTAGTGTGCGCGCCGCCCTCTGTCTGAACAGTTAGTGTGGAGAGACGGGATGCTGAGGATCAGCAACGAGAGGTGAGTATGTAATTTTTTTAAGTGCAGCAGCAGTAGCATTACATGTGGCACAATGTTATATGGAGCATCTATGGGGCCATAATGAACTGCATGGAGCATTATATGAGGCATCTATGGGGCCATAAGAACTGCATAGAGCATTATATGGGGCATCTATGGGGCCATAAAGAACTGCATAGAGCATTATATGGGGCATCTATGGGGCCATTAAGAACTGCATGGAGCATTATATGGTGCATATTTTGTATGGAGCATCTTATGGGGCCATAATGAACTGTATGGAGCATTATATGGGGCTCCTGATTCAATATGGATATTCAAAAACAGTTAACCTACTGATGTCTCAATTAATTTTACTTTTATTGGTATCTACTTTAATTTTGACATTTACCGGTAGCTGCTGCATTTTTCACCCTAGGCTTATACTCGAGGCAATACGTTTTCCCAGTTTTTTGTTGCAAAATTAGGGGGGATCGGCTTATATTCGGGTCAGCTTATACTCGAGTATACATGGTAGATGATTTACTGATGACAGCTTACATTTAATTTATTATTTTTTACAGAAAAAGACAGCATAAATCAGATTTCTAGAATTAAAAAGAATATTTGTACAGCTCCATTTCAAACAGGGGGTAAATAAATTACATGCCTACTCTTTCTAACTCCTTCCCACAATAAGATGTGAATTATCATCCTGGGAATGAGTCCTCCTCTTTTGAGGGGGCTTAGGTAGGGATGAGCGAGTAGTGAAATATTTGGACTTGCTATACTCGTAATGAGTAGGTCCTAATACTCGGGTATACGCATCGAGTAGCGAGTCCAATATAAGTCAATGGTTTGAAAAAAAATTGCACAGCATTCGCACCATGCGAGTGCTCTCTGATTTTTTACGCACCGGTGTCCTTTGAAAAGCCGGTAACTCTTATACCGCTACTGTAAAAAAATCACACTGACAGGCTATACTAGAAAAGATAGAATAGATATATACGCATATATATATATATATACACTCACCGGCCACTTTATTAGGTACACCATGCTAGTAACGGGTTGGACCCCATTTTGCCTTCAGAACTGCCTCAATTCTTCGTGGCATAGATTCAACAAGGTGCTGGAAGCATTCCTCAGAGATTTTGGTCCATATTGACATGATGGCATCACACAGTTGCCGCAGATTTGTCGGCTGCACATCCCAAAGATGCTCCATACAAGGCAGGATGGATCCATGCTTTCATGTTGTTTACGCCAAATTCTGACCCTACCATCCGAATGTCGCAGCAGAAATCGAGACTCATCAGACCAAGCAACGTTTTTCCAATCTTCTACTGTCCAATTTCGATGAGCTTGTACAAATTGTAGCCTCAGTTTCCTGTTCTTAGCTGAAAGGAGTGGTACCCGGTGTGGTCTTCTGCTGCTGTAGCCCATCTGCCTCAAAGTTCGACGCACTGTGCGTTCAGAGATGCTCTTAGGCCTACCTTGGTTGTAACGGGTGGTGGTTTGGGTCACTGTTGCCTTTCTATTAGCTCGAACCAGTCTGCCCATTCTCCTCTGACCTCTGGCATCAACAAGGCATTTCCGCCCACAGAACTGCCGCTCACTGGATTTTCTTTCTTTTTCGGACCATTCTCTGTAAACCCTAGAGATGGTTGTGCATGAAAATCCCAATAGATCAGCAGTTTCTGAAATACTCAGACCAGCCCTTCTGGCACCAACAACCATGCCACGTTCAAAGGCACTCAAATCACCTTTCTTCCCCATACTGATGCTCGGTTTGAACTGCAGGAGATTGTCTTGACCATGTCTACATGCCTAAATGCACTGAGTTGCCGCCATGTGATTGGCTGATTAGAAATTAAGTGTTAACAAGAAGTTGGACAGGTGTACCTAATAAAGTGGTCAGTGAGTGTGTATATATATATATATATATATATATATATATATATATATATATATATATATATATATCTATATACACATGTCAGTCACACACATATATCTATATGAATTTATATAACATAGATAGATAGATAGAAGAATAGCCAGTAATTCATTTGCCGGCTTCTGTAAAATCACTGCAGGAGCAGACAGGATAGGAGACATGGTTTACATACAGTATATCCATGCAGAATAGTTTGATATATAGATGTGTGTGTGACCAACACAATTAGCATAGTGTGTGTGCAAATTATGGGACTTGTATGTATTTAATAAAAGAATAATTTATGGGAAAAAATGGTGTGGGCTCCCGTGCAATTTTCTGCACCAGAGAGGGAAAGCCAGCAACTGGGGGCCAATGTTTATAGCTTAGGAAGGGGTTAATACCCATGAATCTTCCCAGGCTATGATTCTCAGCCCGCACCTGTATATTTAGCTTTTACTGGCTATTAAAATATGGGGACCCCCCCAAAAAATGATGTGGAGTCCCCCTAAAATTTATAGCCAGAAAAGACTATGCAGACAGCTGCGGGCTGATATTCATAGCCTAGGAAGGGACCATGGTTATTGCCCCCCCTGGCTACAAACACCAGCTCACAGCTTCCACAGGAATGGCGCATCTGGAAGATGCACCAATTCCGGCACTTAGCCTCTCTGTTCCCAATGCTCTGTAAGCAGTGGCATATGGGGTAATAGGGGGTTAATGTCACCTTTGAATTGTAAGGTGACATCAAGACGGCTTAGTAATGGAGAGGTGTCAATAAGACACCTATCCATTACTAATCTTATAGTTGTTAATGGGTTAAAAAAGACAGCCAGAAAAAAGTATTTAAATTAAATAAAACAATAAACACAGTTTGCCATCTTTATTGTTCTCCTAATCCATGTGATGCTCTCGATCTCCTGTAAAAAATAAAATATATATATATACCATACCTGGCCGGCGTTCAGTCCCACACCGTAATCCATATCTGGGGGATATATAATTTTCAACCGGGAGCAGTGCTAATGTGACCAACCCAGCTGTAAATCACTGATGAATGAATGAGAAGCTGCTGGTGCAGCATCAGTGACTAGCGCTGACTTCACTTATCCTGCGCCGACTTACAGCCTGACCTGTGCTGAACTCTGGACCAATTCAAAGGTGACATTAACCCCCTATTACCCTATATGCCACCGCTACAGGGCAGTGGGAAGAGATTCTAAGTGCCGGAATTGGCGCATCTTAGAGATGCGCCATTTCTGGGGCAGCTGTGAGCTGGTGTTTGCAGCCAGGTGGGCCAATAACCATATTCCCTTCCTAGGCTATGAAAATCAGACTGCAGCTGTCTGCATAGCCTTGTTTGGCTATTGATTATAGCCATCACTTTTTTTGTAGTAAATGCTAAATATACAGCTGCAGGCTGAGATTCATAGCCTGGGAAGTTCCATTGGTATTAACACCTTCCTAAGCTATAAACATCAGTCCCCAGTCACTGGATTTCCCTCTATGGCGCAGAAAATTGTGCGAGAGCCCATGCCATTTTTTCCACGAAAAGATAATTTATTAAATAAACACAAGCCCCATAATTTGCACACACACTATACTAATTGTATTGGTCACACACATCTATATATCAAACTATTCTGCATGGATTTACTGTATGTATACTGTATGTAAATTATGTCTCCTATACTGTCGGCTCCTGCAGTGATTTTACAGAAGCCGACAAATGAATTACTGGTTAATCATCTAGCTATATCTTTCTGCAATATAAAGATATATATATATATATATATATATATATATATATATATCTCAAAAAAGAAAAGGGAACACTAAATCACACATCCTAGATAACACTGAATGAAATATTCCAGTTGTAAATATTTATTATATAGTGGAATGTGTTGAGAACAATAAAACCTAAAAATGATCAACGTAGATAACAACTAATATCCCACGGAGGTCTGGAGTTGGAATGATGCTCAAAATCAAAGTGGAAAATGAAGTTACAGGCTGATCCAACATCAGTGGAAATGCCTCAAGATAAGGAAATGATGCTCAGTAGTGTGTGTGGCCTCCACGTGCCTGTATGACCTCCCTACAACGCCTGGGCATGCTCCTGATGAGGCAGCGGATGGTCTCCTGAGGGATCTCCTCCCCGACCTGGACTAAAGCATCCAAGCCAACAGGTGGACAGTCTGTGGTGCAACGTGACGTTGGTGGATGGTGCAAGACATGATGTCCCTGATGTGTTCAATCGGATTCAGGTCTGGTGAATGGGCGGACCCGTCCATAGCTTCAATGCCTTCATTTTTCAGGAACTGCTGACACACTCCAGCCACATGAGGTCTGGCATTGTCCCGCATTAGGAGGAATCCAGGGCCAACTGCACCAGCATATGGTCTCACAAGAGGTCTGAGAATCTCATCTCAGTACCTAATGACAGTCAGGCTACCTCTTTCGAGCACATGGAGGGCTGTGCAGCCCTCCAAAGAAATGTCACCCCATACCATTACTGACCCACTGCCAAATCGGTCATGCTGGAGGATGTTGTATGCAGCAGATTGCTCTCCACGATGTCTCCAGACTCTGTCATGTCTGTCACATGTGCTCAGTGTGAACCTGCTTTCATCTGTGAAGAGTACGGGGAGCCAGTGGCAAATTTGCCAATCCTGGTGTTCTGTGGCAAATGCCAAGCCTCCTGCATGGTGTTGGGCTGTGAGAACAACCCCCATCTGTGGACATCGGCCACTCAGACCATCTTCATGGAGTCAGTTTCTAACCGTTTGTGAAGACACATGCACATTTGTGGCCTGCTGGAGATCATTTTGCAGGGCTCTGGTAGTGCTCCTCCTTTTCCTCCTTGCACAAAGGCTGAAGTAGCAGTCCTGCTGCTGGGTTGTGGCCCTCATACGGCCCCCTCCATGTCTCCTGCTGTACTGGCCAGTCCCCCGATAGCGCCTCCAGCCTCTGGATACTACGCTGACAGACACAGCAAACCTTCTTGACACAGCTCGCATTGGTGTGCCATCGTGGATGAGCTGCACTACCTGAGCCACTTGTGTAGTTTGTAGAGTCTATCTCATGCTACCATGAGTATGAAAGCACAACCAACATTCAAAAGTGACCAAAACATCAGCCAGAAAGCATTGGTACTGAGATGTGGTCTGTTGTCCCCACCTGCAGAACCACTCTTTTATTGAGTGTGTCTTGACAATTGCCAATAATTTCCATCTGTTGTCTATTCCATTTGCACAACAGCATGTGAAGTTAATTGTCAGTGTTTCTTCCTAAGTGGACAGTTTGATTTCACAGAAGTTTAATTTACTTGGAGTTATATTCTGTTGTTTAAGTGTTCCCTTTACTTTTTTGAGCAGTGCATGTGTGTGTCACTGACATATATATATATATATATATATATATATATATATTATATATAATTTGGCTAAAATCAAACATGCTGGGCAGGAGATCCGAATATTGTGAGGCGAGTAGTGAAATACTCGCTATGTTCCCAGTACCGCGAGTGCTGCATTACTCGTCGAGTACCGAATACTTGCTAATATACTCACTCATCCCTAGGCTCAGGTGTAGCATTTCCTCCATACACTGCTGATGATGGCTATATTACATAGCCAGCATCTGTTTCTAACAGCCGCAGCTGGAGTTGAGATGTTAACAATTTAGATACCGCTGTCAAGCTTTGATAGCAGCCCTTAAATGGAATGTCAGTTGGTGCTTGAGAGCATCAGCTTCCATAAACCCCATGCAATTGTGTCGTGGGTCATCATGGCAGCTAGGGGCATTTTGAAGGCCCCTTTTGCTGCCATCTTAGTTTTCCTGTAACGCTTAGCCACATGATAAGTTCCACAGGAGACCATGTTTCACAATTCTGTAGCAGGATTTCCCGGGGCAATGTAGTCCTTCCCCTTCCCTCCAGCTAGCATGACCCTAGGCTATCCCTGTTCCCAGCCTATCTCTGATGTTGGAGATGCTGTGCTCCTATATGCACACTGATGTGTTTCCTCCCCCACCCAGGGAGGTACAGTATGGGAAAAATTTGTATAGGATAACACAAAACCTGAAAGCCAGGTGAAACAGACATGGTTAAGAGTAAACTACAACCATAGAAGCTCACTCACAAAACAACCGCGTGGAGATCAAGGGAACAGTAGGAGAGACAAACCGAATGGGAAAGATGATTAGGATAAATACATCATATCCAAGTAGATATCTCCTTTAAACAACACCAACCAACTACTACTAATTCAAATCTCTCTTTCACCACTAAAACACAAAATTTTGGTTGTAATAATCATCTATGCAGCTTAGCGATGCAACTATTTTTTATTCCTTACATCCTTGGTTTTACAACAAATCCAGGTAGATGGCCAAAATACAACATCCTCAGTGTTAGGTGTCGAGTTCCCGCTGCTGCACAGGGGGAATCTCGAACCACCTCCGCTGTGGTCTCCCATTCTTCTCCAGCCACAGTGGAGCCTGCTCAGCAGAGACATTGGTCCCAGCGTCTGGCTCAAGCAGGTACTGTGCACTTGGTTACTGCTGCCCTTCCAGGCTCAGCCATTGTAACCAGCATTGTTCAGCGGCAAGCAGACGCTCCTGGGACTAAATCCTGCTTTTCCCATACTGAGCATGCCCAAGGGAAGAACTCTCATTGGAGGTCAGGGGTCCCATGCTCAGGTCTCATAGCAGCTCCCATTGGACCACTTGGAAGGTCCCAGAGATCTTCCTCTATAAAAGATTTGCATGGCCGCACGGCCAAGCACTAGTATAAACTTGATAACGTGTGTGTGTAGATGAATGACTGTCGATGGATGAAAGCTCCTTAATCATTCCCATTCCAAGTGTTGTTGACTGCTCACAAATGGTGGAAGCTATCTAGCGCCCGACAGTGCTACCTGCACACCTAGTACACATTACAGTGCCTTTTGCAGTGCCCGCTTATACGGCACCGTGCAATCTGTGCGCTTTCCTGACAGCCTGTCAGTGTAGGGTGGGAATTCCCGCTTGGACTCTTCATCTGACTCGGGGTGTCTTCAGGCGCGGGCTTAAAAGCCACCGAGGGTCAGAGCGAGTCCAATCACCAGATTAGTGGTGGTGATTCATAGGGGTCCCACTAGTGTCTTGCAGCTGCACCCTGTGTCTGTTAACAGGGCGCAGCGTATTTTGGCTGCTCTGTGAAGCAACAGAGTTCGCTATTATTCACACGGGATGAAGTCTAAACCACGTGTGAACAAGTGACCATCAGCCATTACTCAGCAGAAGGTACCATCTCTGCACAGTGGACCCCTGGCTGCGAACGCACCTCATATCTACCTCTTTATTATTTGGTGCATTCCGCTTGCCCTAACACTCAGTCTACAAGATCCCCTCCCTGGCATCAATAATCCCACTGCCCCTATACCAGGCAATACTCACTGTCTCCCAACTTTTGGTTGGTCCACATATTTCATATCTATCTCTCTAATAGTCTGTAGTCACAGTCCAGGCTCCTCTATTTGACAAATAGCACAACCCACAACCATGTATTCAGGGCCAACAATCCTTAAGAAAGTTTGTGAAATCCAGATGACGATCCCTCAACTGTAGCAAAGGGATCCAGCCCAACCGGCAACTGATTTCCAAAACCATCCACCTCAGCCAAGGATCCTTTCCCTTCAAAGTCTCTTTAGCAGCTCCCTCCTCCTTTAAAATTTGCTTTTACCTCAAAGAATGAAGCATTTTCCAGCATCCCATCACATGGGATTGTTTGTGAGACCCCTGCAGTGATGGCTCCCCTGGGTCTACTATCTCCATCCACACAAAGGGACTAGTGGCTATAAGAACAATGGAATGATAGAATTCTTTGATTACTACTTTTGGGTTTGGCCTTATGTATGCATAAGATCTTGTCTGAATGTCTTCCTCTCCTGACTGTCACTGAATGGAAACATTGAGTCCTGAGGCTAAACTGACAAGCAAGCAAATCACTAATAAAACACAGCAAGCAAGTCTCTAACAAAATACAATAATATCGATGCAACCGATTCTCCGTGCTGAAAAAAGTCTCAAACCAGTAGAGTTGTAAACTGCGCTCTACATCCATTCATCCTATAGTTTTTTGTAAATGGCCAGCTCCTCACAGTTAGTGAACCCAAAAACCTTTGTAAAGCATTTAAGTTCTAAATAAAATAATAAAATATAAAATATAAATATATTAACCCCTTCATGACCCAGCCTATTTTGGCCTTAATGACCTTGCCATTTTTTGCAATTCTGACCAGTGTCCCTTTATGAGGTAATAACTCAGGAACGCTTCAACGGATCCTAGCGATTCTGAGAATGTTTTTTCGCGACATATTGAGCTTCATGTTAGTGGTAAATTTAGGTCGATAATTTCTGAGTTTATTTGTGAAAAAAACGGAAATTTGGCAAAAATTTTGAAAATTTCGCAATTTTCACATTTTGAATTTTTATTCTGTTAAACCAGAGAGTTATGTGACACAAAATAGTTAATAAATAACATTTCCCACATGTCTACTTTACATCAGCACAATTTTGGAAACAAATTTTTTTTTTGCTAGGAAGTTATAAGGGTTAAAATTTGACCAGTGATTTCTCATTTTTACAATAAAATTTACAAAACCATTTTTTTTAGGGACCACCTCACATTTGAAGTCAGTTTGAGGGTTCTATATGGCTGAAAATACCCAAATGTGACACCATTCTAAAAACTGCACCCCTCAAGGTGCTCAAAACCACATTCAAGAAGTTTATTAACCCTTCAGGTGTTTCACAGCAGCAGAAGCAACATGGAAGTAAAAAATGAACATTTAACTTTTTAGTCACAAAAATGATCTTTTAGCAACAATTTTTTATTTTCCCAAGGGTAAAAGGAGAAACTGGACCACGGATGTTGTTGTCCAATTTGTCCTGAGTACGCTGATACCTCATATGTGGGGGTAAACTACTGTTTGGGCGCACGGCAGGGCTCGGAAGGGAAGGAGCGCCATTTGACTTTTTCAATGAAAAATTGGCTCCACTCTTTAGCGGACACCATGTCGCATTTGGAGAGCCCCCGTGTGCCTAAACATTGGAGCTCCCCGACAAGGGACCCCATTTTGGAAACTAGACCCCCCCAAGGAACTTATCTAGAAGCATAGTGAGCACTTTAAACCCCCAGGTGCTTCACAAATTGATCCGTAAAAATGAAAAAGTACTTTTTTTTCACAAAAAAATTATTTTAGCCTCAATTTTTTCATTTTCACATGGGCAACAGGATAAAATGGATCCTAAATTTTGTTGGGCAATTTCTCCTGAGTACACCGATACCTCACATGTGGAGGTAAACCACTGTTTGGGCACATGGTAAGGCTCGGAAGGGAAGGAGCGCCATTTGACTTTTTAAATGGAAAATTAACTCCAATCGTTAGCGGACACCATGTCGCGTTTGGAAAGCCCCTGTGTGCCTAAACATTGGAGCGCCTCCACAGGTGACCCCATTTTGGAAACTAGACCCCCCAAGGAACTTATCTAGAGGCATAGTGAGCACTTTAAACCCTCAGGTGCTTCACAAATTGATCCGCAAAAATGAAAAAGTACTTTTTTTTCACACAAAATTTCTTTTAGCCTCAATTCTTTCATTTTCACATGGGCAACAGGATAAAATGGATCCTAAAATTTGTTGGGCAATTTCTCCTGAGTACGCCGATACCTCATATGTGGGGGTAAACCACTGTTTGGGTGCACGGCAAGGCTCGGAAGGGGAGGCGTGCCATTTGACTTTTTGAATGGAAAATTAACTCCAATCGTTAGCGGATAACCATATTCCCTTCCTAGGCTATGAAAATCAGACTGCAGCTGTCTGCATAGCCTTGTTTGGCTATTGATTATAGCCATCACTTTTTTTGTAGTAAATGCTAAATATACAGCTGCAGGCTGAGATTCATAGCCTGGGAAGTTCCATTGGTATTAACACCTTCCTAAGCTATAAACATCAGTCCCCAGTCACTGGATTTCCCTCTATGGCGCAGAAAATTGTGCGAGAGCCCATGCCATTTTTTCCACGAAAAGATAATTTATTAAATAAACACAAGCCCCATAATTTGCACACACACTATACTAATTGTATTGGTCACACACATCTATATATCAAACTATTCTGCATGGATTTACTGTATGTATACTGTATGTAAATTATGTCTCCTATACTGTCGGCTCCTGCAGTGATTTTACAGAAGCCGACAAATGAATTACTGGTTAATCATCTAGCTATATCTTTCTGCAATATAAAGATATATATATATATATATATATATATATATATATATATATATATATATATATATATATATCTCAAAAAAGAAAAGGGAACACTAAATCACACATCCTAGATAACACTGAATGAAATATTCCAGTTGTAAATATTTATTATATAGTGGAATGTGTTGAGAACAATAAAACCTAAAAATGATCAACGTAGATAACAACTAATATCCCACGGAGGTCTGGAGTTGGAATGATGCTCAAAATCAAAGTGGAAAATGAAGTTACAGGCTGATCCAACATCAGTGGAAATGCCTCAAGATAAGGAAATGATGCTCAGTAGTGTGTGTGGCCTCCACGTGCCTGTATGACCTCCCTACAACGCCTGGGCATGCTCCTGATGAGGCAGCGGATGGTCTCCTGAGGGATCTCCTCCCCGACCTGGACTAAAGCATCCAAGCCAACAGGTGGACAGTCTGTGGTGCAACGTGACGTTGGTGGATGGTGCAAGACATGATGTCCCTGATGTGTTCAATCGGATTCAGGTCTGGTGAATGGGCGGACCCGTCCATAGCTTCAATGCCTTCATTTTTCAGGAACTGCTGACACACTCCAGCCACATGAGGTCTGGCATTGTCCCGCATTAGGAGGAATCCAGGGCCAACTGCACCAGCATATGGTCTCACAAGAGGTCTGAGAATCTCATCTCAGTACCTAATGACAGTCAGGCTACCTCTTTCGAGCACATGGAGGGCTGTGCAGCCCTCCAAAGAAATGTCACCCCATACCATTACTGACCCACTGCCAAATCGGTCATGCTGGAGGATGTTGTATGCAGCAGATTGCTCTCCACGATGTCTCCAGACTCTGTCATGTCTGTCACATGTGCTCAGTGTGAACCTGCTTTCATCTGTGAAGAGTACGGGGAGCCAGTGGCAAATTTGCCAATCCTGGTGTTCTGTGGCAAATGCCAAGCCTCCTGCATGGTGTTGGGCTGTGAGAACAACCCCCATCTGTGGACATCGGCCACTCAGACCATCTTCATGGAGTCAGTTTCTAACCGTTTGTGAAGACACATGCACATTTGTGGCCTGCTGGAGATCATTTTGCAGGGCTCTGGTAGTGCTCCTCCTTTTCCTCCTTGCACAAAGGCTGAAGTAGCAGTCCTGCTGCTGGGTTGTGGCCCTCATACGGCCCCCTCCATGTCTCCTGCTGTACTGGCCAGTCCCCCGATAGCGCCTCCAGCCTCTGGATACTACGCTGACAGACACAGCAAACCTTCTTGACACAGCTCGCATTGGTGTGCCATCGTGGATGAGCTGCACTACCTGAGCCACTTGTGTAGTTTGTAGAGTCTATCTCATGCTACCATGAGTATGAAAGCACAACCAACATTCAAAAGTGACCAAAACATCAGCCAGAAAGCATTGGTACTGAGATGTGGTCTGTTGTCCCCACCTGCAGAACCACTCTTTTATTGAGTGTGTCTTGACAATTGCCAATAATTTCCATCTGTTGTCTATTCCATTTGCACAACAGCATGTGAAGTTAATTGTCAGTGTTTCTTCCTAAGTGGACAGTTTGATTTCACAGAAGTTTAATTTACTTGGAGTTATATTCTGTTGTTTAAGTGTTCCCTTTACTTTTTTGAGCAGTGCATGTGTGTGTCACTGACATATATATATATATATATATATATATATATATATTATATATAATTTGGCTAAAATCAAACATGCTGGGCAGGAGATCCGAATATTGTGAGGCGAGTAGTGAAATACTCGCTATGTTCCCAGTACCGCGAGTGCTGCATTACTCGTCGAGTACCGAATACTTGCTAATATACTCACTCATCCCTAGGCTCAGGTGTAGCATTTCCTCCATACACTGCTGATGATGGCTATATTACATAGCCAGCATCTGTTTCTAACAGCCGCAGCTGGAGTTGAGATGTTAACAATTTAGATACCGCTGTCAAGCTTTGATAGCAGCCCTTAAATGGAATGTCAGTTGGTGCTTGAGAGCATCAGCTTCCATAAACCCCATGCAATTGTGTCGTGGGTCATCATGGCAGCTAGGGGCATTTTGAAGGCCCCTTTTGCTGCCATCTTAGTTTTCCTGTAACGCTTAGCCACATGATAAGTTCCACAGGAGACCATGTTTCACAATTCTGTAGCAGGATTTCCCGGGGCAATGTAGTCCTTCCCCTTCCCTCCAGCTAGCATGACCCTAGGCTATCCCTGTTCCCAGCCTATCTCTGATGTTGGAGATGCTGTGCTCCTATATGCACACTGATGTGTTTCCTCCCCCACCCAGGGAGGTACAGTATGGGAAAAATTTGTATAGGATAACACAAAACCTGAAAGCCAGGTGAAACAGACATGGTTAAGAGTAAACTACAACCATAGAAGCTCACTCACAAAACAACCGCGTGGAGATCAAGGGAACAGTAGGAGAGACAAACCGAATGGGAAAGATGATTAGGATAAATACATCATATCCAAGTAGATATCTCCTTTAAACAACACCAACCAACTACTACTAATTCAAATCTCTCTTTCACCACTAAAACACAAAATTTTGGTTGTAATAATCATCTATGCAGCTTAGCGATGCAACTATTTTTTATTCCTTACATCCTTGGTTTTACAACAAATCCAGGTAGATGGCCAAAATACAACATCCTCAGTGTTAGGTGTCGAGTTCCCGCTGCTGCACAGGGGGAATCTCGAACCACCTCCGCTGTGGTCTCCCATTCTTCTCCAGCCACAGTGGAGCCTGCTCAGCAGAGACATTGGTCCCAGCGTCTGGCTCAAGCAGGTACTGTGCACTTGGTTACTGCTGCCCTTCCAGGCTCAGCCATTGTAACCAGCATTGTTCAGCGGCAAGCAGACGCTCCTGGGACTAAATCCTGCTTTTCCCATACTGAGCATGCCCAAGGGAAGAACTCTCATTGGAGGTCAGGGGTCCCATGCTCAGGTCTCATAGCAGCTCCCATTGGACCACTTGGAAGGTCCCAGAGATCTTCCTCTATAAAAGATTTGCATGGCCGCACGGCCAAGCACTAGTATAAACTTGATAACGTGTGTGTGTAGATGAATGACTGTCGATGGATGAAAGCTCCTTAATCATTCCCATTCCAAGTGTTGTTGACTGCTCACAAATGGTGGAAGCTATCTAGCGCCCGACAGTGCTACCTGCACACCTAGTACACATTACAGTGCCTTTTGCAGTGCCCGCTTATACGGCACCGTGCAATCTGTGCGCTTTCCTGACAGCCTGTCAGTGTAGGGTGGGAATTCCCGCTTGGACTCTTCATCTGACTCGGGGTGTCTTCAGGCGCGGGCTTAAAAGCCACCGAGGGTCAGAGCGAGTCCAATCACCAGATTAGTGGTGGTGATTCATAGGGGTCCCACTAGTGTCTTGCAGCTGCACCCTGTGTCTGTTAACAGGGCGCAGCGTATTTTGGCTGCTCTGTGAAGCAACAGAGTTTGCTATTATTCACACGGGATGAAGTCTAAACCACGTGTGAACAAGTGACCATCAGCCATTACTCAGCAGAAGGTACCATCTCTGCACAGTGGACCCCTGGCTGCGAACGCACCTCATATCTACCTCTTTATTATTTGGTGCATTCCGCTTGCCCTAACACTCAGTCTACAAGATCCCCTCCCTGGCATCAATAATCCCACTGCCCCTATACCAGGCAATACTCACTGTCTCCCAACTTTTGGTTGGTCCACATATTTCATATCTATCTCTCTAATAGTCTGTAGTCACAGTCCAGGCTCCTCTATTTGACAAATAGCACAACCCACAACCATGTATTCAGGGCCAACAATCCTTAAGAAAGTTTGTGAAATCCAGATGACGATCCCTCAACTGTAGCAAAGGGATCCAGCCCAACCGGCAACTGATTTCCAAAACCATCCACCTCAGCCAAGGATCCTTTCCCTTCAAAGTCTCTTTAGCAGCTCCCTCCTCCTTTAAAATTTGCTTTTACCTCAAAGAATGAAGCATTTTCCAGCATCCCATCACATGGGATTGTTTGTGAGACCCCTGCAGTGATGGCTCCCCTGGGTCTACTATCTCCATCCACACAAAGGGACTAGTGGCTATAAGAACAATGGAATGATAGAATTCTTTGATTACTACTTTTGGGTTTGGCCTTATGTATGCATAAGATCTTGTCTGAATGTCTTCCTCTCCTGACTGTCACTGAATGGAAACATTGAGTCCTGAGGCTAAACTGACAAGCAAGCAAATCACTAATAAAACACAGCAAGCAAGTCTCTAACAAAATACAATAATATCGATGCAACCGATTCTCCGTGCTGAAAAAAGTCTCAAACCAGTAGAGTTGTAAACTGCGCTCTACATCCATTCATCCTATAGTTTTTTGTAAATGGCCAGCTCCTCACAGTTAGTGAACCCAAAAACCTTTGTAAAGCATTTAAGTTCTAAATAAAATAATAAAATATAAAATATAAATATATTAACCCCTTCATGACCCAGCCTATTTTGGCCTTAATGACCTTGCCATTTTTTGCAATTCTGACCAGTGTCCCTTTATGAGGTAATAACTCAGGAACGCTTCAACGGATCCTAGCGATTCTGAGAATGTTTTTTCGCGACATATTGAGCTTCATGTTAGTGGTAAATTTAGGTCGATAATTTCTGAGTTTATTTGTGAAAAAAACGGAAATTTGGCAAAAATTTTGAAAATTTCGCAATTTTCACATTTTGAATTTTTATTCTGTTAAACCAGAGAGTTATGTGACACAAAATAGTTAATAAATAACATTTCCCACATGTCTACTTTACATCAGCACAATTTTGGAAACAAATTTTTTTTTTGCTAGGAAGTTATAAGGGTTAAAATTTGACCAGTGATTTCTCATTTTTACAATAAAATTTACAAAACCATTTTTTTTAGGGACCACCTCACATTTGAAGTCAGTTTGAGGGTTCTATATGGCTGAAAATACCCAAATGTGACACCATTCTAAAAACTGCACCCCTCAAGGTGCTCAAAACCACATTCAAGAAGTTTATTAACCCTTCAGGTGTTTCACAGCAGCAGAAGCAACATGGAAGTAAAAAATGAACATTTAACTTTTTAGTCACAAAAATGATCTTTTAGCAACAATTTTTTATTTTCCCAAGGGTAAAAGGAGAAACTGGACCACGGATGTTGTTGTCCAATTTGTCCTGAGTACGCTGATACCTCATATGTGGGGGTAAACTACTGTTTGGGCGCACGGCAGGGCTTGGAAGGGAAGGAGCGCCATTTGACTTTTTCAATGAAAAATTGGCTCCACTCTTTAGCGGACACCATGTCGCATTTGGAGAGCCCCCGTGTGCCTAAACATTGGAGCTCCCCGACAAGGGACCCCATTTTGGAAACTAGACCCCCCCAAGGAACTTATCTAGAAGCATAGTGAGCACTTTAAACCCCCAGGTGCTTCACAAATTGATCCGTAAAAATGAAAAAGTACTTTTTTTTCACAAAAAAATTATTTTAGCCTCAATTTTTTCATTTTCACATGGGCAACAGGATAAAATGGATCCTAAATTTTGTTGGGCAATTTCTCCTGAGTACACCGATACCTCACATGTGGGGGTAAACCACTGTTTGGGCACATGGTAAGGCTCGGAAGGGAAGGAGCGCCATTTGACTTTTTAAATGGAAAATTAACTCCAATCGTTAGCGGACACCATGTCGCGTTTGGAAAGCCCCTGTGTGCCTAAACATTGGAGCGCCTCCACAGGTGACCCCATTTTGGAAACTAGACCCCCCAAGGAACTTATCTAGAGGCATAGTGAGCACTTTAAACCCTCAGGTGCTTCACAAATTGATCCGCAAAAATGAAAAAGTACTTTTTTTTCACACAAAATTTTTTTAGCCTCAATTCTTTCATTTTCACATGGGCAACAGGATAAAATGGATCCTAAAATTTGTTGGGCAATTTCTCCTGAGTACGCCGATACCTCATATGTGGGGGTAAACCACTGTTTGGGTGCACGGCAAGGCTCGGAAGGGGAGGCGTGCCATTTGACTTTTTGAATGGAAAATTAACTCCAATCGTTAGCTGACACCATGTCGCGTTTGGAGAGCTCCTGTGTGCCTAAACATTGGAGCTCCCCTACAAGTGACCCCATTTTGGAAACTAGACCCCCCAAGGAACTTATCTAGATGCATAGTGAGCACTTATAACCCCCACGTGCTTCACAGAAGTTTATAACGCAGAGCCGTCAAAATAAAAAATAATTTTTCTTTCCTCAAAAATGATTTTTAGCCCAGAATTTTTTATTTTCCCAAGGGTAATAGGAGAAATTGGACCCCAAATGTTGTTGTCCAGTTTGTCCTGAGTACGATGATACCCCATATGTGGGGGTAAACCACTGTTTGGGCGCACCGCAGGGCTCGGAATGGAAGGCACGCCATTTGGCTTTTTGAATGGAAAATTAGCTCCAATCATTAGCGGACACCATGTCGCGTTTGGAGAGCCCCTGTGTGCCTAAACATTGGAGCTCCCGCACAAGTGACCCCATTTTGGAAACTAGACCTCCCAAGGAACTAATCTAGATGTGTGGTGAGCACTTTGAACCCCCAAGTGCTTCACAGAAGTTTATAACGCAGAGCCATGAAAATAAAAAATAATTTTTCTTTTCTCAAAAATGATTTTTTAGCCCACAATTTTTTATTTTCCCAAGGGTAACAGGAGAAATTGGACCCCAAACGTTGTTTTCCAGTTTCTCCTCAGTATGCTGATACCCCATATGTGGGGGTAAACCACTGTTTTGGCACACGTCGGGGTTTGGAAGGGAAGTAGTGACGTTTTGAAATGCAGACTTTGATGGAATGCTCTGCGGGCGTCAGGTTGCGTTTGCAGAGCCCCTGATGTGCCTAAACAGTAGGAACTCCCCACAAGTGACTCCATTTTGGAAACTAGACCCCCAAGGGAACTTATCTAGATGTGTGGTGAGCACTTTGAACCCCCAACTGCTTCACAGAAGTTTATAACGCAGAGCCGTGAAAATAATAAATGTGTTTCCTTTCCTCAAAAATATTTTTTTAGCCCAGAATTTTTTATTTTTGCAAGGGTAACAGGAGAAATTTGACCCCAAAATTTGTTGGCCAGTTTCTCCTGAGTACGCTGATACCCCATATGTGGGGGTAAACCACTGTTTGGGCACATGCCGGGGCTCGGAATGGAAGTAGTGACGTTTTGGAATGCAGACTTTGATGGAATGGTATGCGGGCATCATGCTACGTTTGCAGAGCCCCTGATATGCCTAAACAGTAGAAACCCCCCAAAAGTGACCCCATTTTGGAAACTAGAACCCCCAAGGAACTTATCTAGATGTGTGGTAAGCACTTTCAACCCCCAAGAGCTTCACAGAAGTTTACAACGCAGAGCCGTGAAAATAAAAAATCATTTTTCTTTCCTCAAAAAAGATGTTTTAGCAAGCAATTTTTTATTTTCACAAGGGTAACAGGAGAAATTGGACCCCAAAAGTTGTTTTACAGTTTCTCCTCAGTATGCTGATACCCCATATGTGGGGGTAAACCACTGTTTTGGCACACGTCGGGGTTTGGAAGGGAAGTAGTGACGTTTTGAAATGCAGACTTTGATAGAATGCTCTGCGGGCGTCAAGTTGCGTTTGCAGAGCCCCTGATGTGCCTAAACAGTAGGAACTCCCCACAAGTGACTCCATTTTGGAAACTAGACCCCCAAAGGAACTTATCTAGATGTGTGGTGAGCACTTTGAACCCCCAACTGCTTCACAGAAGTTTATAACGCAGAGCCGTGAAAATAATAAATGTGTTTCCTTTCCTCAAAAATATTATTTTAGCCCAGAATTTTTTATTTTTGAAAGGGTAACAGGAGAAATTTGACCCCAAAATTTGTTGGCCAGTTTCTCCTGAGTACGCTGATACCCCATATGTGGGGGTAAACCACTGTTTGGGCACATGCCGGGGCTCGGAATGGATGTAGTGACGTTTTGGAATGCAGACTTTGATGGAATGGTATGCGGGCATCATGCTACGTTTGCAGAGCCCCTGATATGCCTAAACAGTAGAAACCCCCCAAAAGTGACCCCATTTTGGAAACTAGAACCCCCAAGGAACTTATCTAGATGTGTGGTAAGCACTTTCAACCCCCAAGAGCTTCACAGAAGTTTACAACGCAGAGCCGTGAAAATAAAAAATCATTTTTCTTTCCTCAAAAAAGATGTTTTAGCAAGCAATTTTTTATTTTCACAAGGGTAACAGGAGAAATTGGACCCCAAAAGTTGTTTTCCAGTTTCTCCTCAGTATGCTGATACCCCATATGTGGGGGTAAACCACTGTTTTGGCACACGTCGGGGTTTGGAAGGGAAGTAGTGACGTTTTGAAATGCAGACTTTGATAGAATGCTCTGCGGGCGTCAGGTTGCGTTTGCAGAGCCCCTGATGTGCCTAAACAGTAGGAACTCCCCACAAGTGACTCCATTTTGGAAACTAGACCCCCAAGGGAACTTATCTAGATGTGTGGTGAGCACTTTGAACCCCCAACTGCTTCACAGAAGTTTATAACGCAGAGCCGTGAAAATAATAAATGTGTTTCCTTTCCTCAAAAATATTTTTTTAGCCCAGAATTTTTTATTTTTGAAAGGGTAACAGGAGAAATTTGACCCCAAAATTTGTTGGCCAGTTTCTCCTGAGTACGCTGATACCCCATATGTGGGGGTAAACCACTGTTTGGGCACATGCCGGGGCTCGGAAGGGAAGTAGTGACATTTGAAATGCAGACTTTGATGGAATGGTCTGCGGGCATCACATTGCATTTGCAGAGCCCCTGATGTGGCTAAACAGTAGAAACACCCCACAAGTGACCCGATTTTGGAAACTAGACCCCCCAAGGAACTTATCTAGATGTGTGATGAGCACATTCAACCCCCAAGTGCTTCACAGAAGTTTACAACGCAGAGCCGTGAAAATAAAAAATCATTTTTCTTTCCTCAAAAAAGATGTTTTAGCAAGCAATTTTTTATTTTCACAAGGGTAACAGGAGAAATTGGGCCCCAATATTTGTTGCCCAGTTTGTTGTGAGTACGCTGATACCCCATATGTGGGGGTAAACCACTGTTTGGGCGCATGTCAGGGCTCGGAAGGGAAGTAGTGACATTTGAAATGCAGACTTTGATGGAATCATCTGCGGGCATCACGTTGCATTTGCAGAGCCCCTGATGTGCCTAAATAGTAGAAACACCCCACAAGTGACCCCATTTTGGAAACTAGACCCCCGAAGGAACTTATCTAGATGTGTGGTGAGCACTTTCAACCCCCAAGTGCTTCACAGAAGTTAATAACGCAGAGCCGTGAAAATAAAAAATAATTGTTCTTTCCTCAAAAATTATGTTTTAGCAAGTTATTTTTTATTTTTGCAAGGGTAACAGGAGAATTTGGACCCCAACAGTTGTTGCCCAGTTTGTCCTGAGTACGCTGGTACCTCAAATGTGGGGGTACACCACTGTTTGGGCGCACGTCGGGGCTTAGAAGGGAGGGAGCACCATTTGACTTTTTGAATGCAAGATTGGCTGGAATCAATGGTGGCGCCATGTTGCGTTTGGAGACCCCTGATGTGCCTAAACAGTGGAAACCCCTCAATTCTAACTTCAACACTAACCCCAACACACCCCTAATCCTAATCCCAACTGTAGCCATAACCCTAATCACAACCCTAACCCCAACACACCCCTAACCACAACACACCCGTAACCCTAATTCCAACCCTAACCCTAATCCTAACCCTAATCCCAACCCTAACCACAACTGTAACCCCAACACACCCCTAACCCTATCCGTAACCCTAACCACAAGCCTAATCTTAACCCTATTTCCAACTCTAGCCCTAATTCCAACCCTAACTCTAATTCCAACACTAACCCTAAGGCTATGTGCCCACGATGCGGATTCGTGTGAGATTTTTCCGCACGATTTTTGAAAAATCTGCAGGTAAAAGGCACTGCGTTTTACCTGCGGATTTACAGCGGATTTCCAGTGTTTTTTTGTGCGGATTTTACCTGCGGATACCTATTGAGGAACAGGTGTAAAACGCTGCGGAATCCGCACAAAGAATTGACATGCTGCGGAAAATACAACGCAGCGTTTCTGCACGGAATTTTCCGCACCATGGGCACAGCGGATTTGGTTTTCCATAGGTGTACATGGTACTGTAAACCTGATGGAAAACTGCTACGAATTCGCAGCGGCCAATCCGCTGCGGATCCGCTGCGGATCCGCGGCCAATCCGCTGCGGATCCGCGGCCAATCCGCTGCGGATCCGCGGCCAATCCGCTGCGGATCCGCGGCCAAATCCGCACTGTGTGCACATGCCATAACCCTAACCCTGCCCCTAACCCTAACCCTACCCATAGTTCTAGTTCTAACCCTAGTTCTAACCCTAACCCTAGTGGAAAAAAAATATATATATATTTTCTTTAATTTATTATTGTCCCTACCTATGGGGGTGATAAAGGGGGGGGTTTATTTATTATTTTTTTATTTTGATCGCTGTGATAGAACCTACCACAGCGATCAAAATGTACTTTGCCGGCCGGCAGATTCGGCGGGCGCACTGCGCATGCGCCCACCATTTTGGAAGATGGCGGCGCCCAGGGAGAAGACGGACCGACTTTGGGAGGCTCGGTAAGTATGAGGGGGTGGTGGGGGGTGGATCGGAGCACAGGGGGGGGATCGGAGGACCAGGGGAGCGGACAGGAGCACGGGGGAGCGGACAGGAGCACGGGGGAGCGGACAGGGGGACGGAGGGGGGTACCGGACAGAACGGAGCACTGGGGAGGAGATCGGGGGCGGTGGGGGGGGGGCAGAACATGATTTCCAGCCATGGCAGATGCTATTGCAGCATCGGCCATGGCTGGATTGCAATATTTCACCATTTTCATAGGTGAAATATTGCAAATTGCTCTGATTGGCTGTTGCACTTTCAACAGCCAATCAGAGCGATCGTAGCCACGTGGGGGCAAAGCCACCCCCCCTGGGCTGAAGTACAACTCCCCCTCTCCCTGCAGATCGGGTAAAATAGGAGTTAACCCTTTCACCCGATCTGCAGGGATGCGATCATTCCATGACGCCACATAGGCGTCATGGGTCGGATTGGCACCGACTTTCATGACGCCTACGTGGCGTCAAAGGTCGGGAAGGGGTTAAAATATAAATAAACAAAAATATATTTTACATGATTCCATAAAGACCACAAACTTATCTCTATCTACAGCAAACCTATCTGGCTAACCTCTCTTGTTTTCTAACAGGGGTTGCACGGAGGTAGCATACCCCAAGCCTGGAGTCAATTTATGCTGCAAGGCCACTGTGCACAAGTTTGCCACCTTTACGATACGATACGGTACACTTTATTGATCCTGAGGGAAATTATGGTATTAAAGCAGCGTTACAAACAGCATTTCAAACATTACAACATTACAAATAGCATTACATAAAGTAATTACTGGACACAGGTCTTGCACATGACTAACCACATTACGTAACAAACAAATTTGGGTGAATGTAGATACTTAAATCTCTGATCATTGCCATTAGTGCACCAGCCATAGGTCATTGTCGTCTTTCACTCTTAGGAAATTGTTATATATCCCCATAGCAGTAGGCACAAACGATTTTCTGAATTTCTCCTTCTTGTACCTAAGTAGGATTAGACAACTGCTGAATGTGCTTTTCTGCTTCACGAACAGCTCGTATAGTGGGCGTGTATTATTGTTTATAATAGCCCTACACTTCATCTGAATCCGATCTTCTACTACCTCCTCAAAAGAGTCAAGATGGAGGCCAACAGTCGCGCTTGCCTTCTTGAGAAGTTGGTTAAGCTTATTAGCGTCAGCTACTCGCACACTACTGCCCCAGCAAATGATAGCAAAAAAGATGGTACTTGCCACAGCGGACTGGTAAAACATTTTGAGCATTATACTGCACACATTGAACGACCTGAGCTTCTCTAGAAAGTACAGTCTGCTCATTCCCTTTTTGTAAACCTTATCCATATCATACCTCCAATCAAGTTTGCCATCAAGGTGAACCCCCAAGTATTTGTATCTCTCAACTATCTCCACCTCCTCCCCCACAATGCCCCCTACAATCACTGAGCCATCTGAGAATTTTTGGAGGCGACAGGGATCTGATTTATGCTGAAAGTCGGCTGCACATAATGTGAAGAGGAAGGGTGACAACACTATACCCTGAGGGGATCCAACACTGCTCCGTACACTGCCAGATACCACCTCCCCATCCTTAAAAACTGTGGCCTGTCTGTCAGGTAGTCATTTATCCAGTTCACCATCCCCTCATCTACCGCCATATCAGTCAACTTATTTCATAGTAAGGGCAGCTGTAAAGTATTGAAAGCACTTAAGAAGTAAAAGAACAAGGCGTGCACTGCAGTTCCATCATTGTCCAAGAGTGAATATACTGTATGTAGCAGAGACACTACCGCATCATCCACCCCCAATCTCTGCTGGTATGCAAACTGTAGGGGGTCAGTGTAGGCCCTCACCCTAGGGCACAAGTAGGCAAGTACTATTCTCTCCAATGAATTCCTAGCATGTGAGGTTAAGGCCATTGGACAATAGTCATGTTGGGAAGTCGGAAAAGTTAATCTTGGGAACCGGCACCAGACAGGTGGTCTTCCACAGCATTGGTACTCTCTGTAATTGTGGGTTCCAGCTAAACAGGAGCTGGAAGACAGTACACAGTTGGTTTGCGTATGCTCTGAGGACACGCGGACTAAGGCCATCAGGCCCAGCTGCTTTGCTAATGGCTAGTTTACTGAACTGTTTCCTCACATCGCTTGGAGAGACAGTGAAAGCAGACAGTTTATCCCCCAATGTCAATGCTGTCGATCATTCCCCTTCTCCATCCCCCATTCCTGATGAGGCTGTGCATGTGTTGGTGAATCTGTTGAAAAACTTGTTCATTTCATTAGCCTTGGGCAGATCCACCTCCCCATGCTCCGGCTTTGCCTTAAACCCAGTTAACTGCTGATGCCCGACCACACCTCCATGGAATTTTTGTGTGACAATTTATTTTCTAATTTAATTTGGAACGCCTCATGGGCATTCTTAATTTTCACTTTTAAGTCCCTTTGTATCAGTTTCAGTTTTTTTGTATCCTTCATTTTAAATGCCATTTTTTTCTTGTTTAGTAAGTATTTCAATTCTTTTCTAATCCAAGGCTAGTTATTTGCATAAAATCAAATCTTTTTAACTGGTACTACAGTATCAGTACAAAAATTTATGTAATCAGTTACTCTCCCCACAATTTCATTTACATCATTATGCTCTCCCCTGTCACATATCACCGCCTAGTCTGTGAGGTCAAACCAGTTGTGCAGGGCCTCCTCAGCTGCAGGAGACCACCTCCTGATTAGTTTTATAGGCTAGGTGAAACTTTCCAGCTAGTAAAGCCATAGGATCCATGGTTTATCCAAAAATGTTTTGGCTGGTGATAATGACACAATTCTGTAGGGATAAAGAGCTCCTTACCTTTCCCTCAAGCTAGGAGGACCCTAGGCTATTCCTTTTCTCCAGATTACCACTGATGGTGGAGATGCTGAGGACTCATACCTTGCTATGCTCCTATATGCAGAATGATCTGTTTCCTCCTCCACTCAAGAAGGTATGGGACAGAAGTGTATAGAGTAAAACAAAATCTAACAGACAGGGTAAAAAGACATGGATAAATGAAAACTGCAATCATACAAACACGTTCACAAAACAACTGAGTGGAAATCAAAGGAACAGTAGGAATGACAAATGGAAAGAGGATTAGGATAAACACACAATACCAAATCCATGCAGATATCTTCTATAAACAACATCAACCAACTGCTACTAATTCAGAAGTCTCCCTCATGACCAAAATAGGAAGTTGTAAACTATCACCAGCAATTCTCTAGTGCTATAGATGAGCATATACAGTATATACAGTGGGGAAAAAAGTATTTAGTCAGTCACCAATTGTGCAAGTTCTCCCACTTAAAATGACAGGAGAGGCCTATAATTGACATCATAGGTAGACCACAACTATGAGAGTCAAAATTGAGAAAACAAATCCAGAAAATCACCTTGTCTGATTTGGCAAGATTTATTTTAATTATGGAGGAAAATAAGTTTTTGGTCACCTAAAAACGTAAGATTTCTGGCTCTCACAGACCTGTAACTTCTTCTTTAAGAGGCTGCTCTGTCCACAACCTCAAACAGTAACATTCCCAACTCCACTATGGTGAAGGACACCAGAAACAAAATTGTAGCCTTGCACCAGGCTGTGAAGACTGAAACTGCAATAGGCATGCAGCTTGGTGTGATGAAATCAACTGTGGGAGCAATAATAAGAAAATTGAAGACATACAAGACCACTGCTAATCTCCCTCGATCTGGGGCTCCACGCAAGATATCACCACATGGGGTCAAAATGATCACAATAATCGTGAGCAAAAATCCAAGAACCACATGGGGGGACATAGTGAATGACCTGCATAGAGCTGGGACCACCATAACAAAGGCTACCATCAGTAACACACTACGCAGCCAGGGACTCAGATCCTGCACTCCCAGACATGTCACCCTGCCTAAGCCAGTACATGTCTGGGTCCATCTGAAGTTTGCAAGAGAGCATTTGGATTATCCAGAAGAGTATTTGGAGAATGTCATATGGTCAGATGAAACCAAAGTAGAACTGTTTGGTAGAAACAAAATCTGTTGTGCTTGGAGGAGACAGAATGCTGAGTTGCATCCAAAGAACACCATACCTACTGTGAAGCATGGGGTTGACAACATCATGCTTTGGGGCTGTTTCTCTGCAATGGGACCAGGATGACAGATCCGTGTAAATGAAAGAATGAATGGGGCCATGTATCATGAGATTTTGAGTGCAATCCTACTTCCATCAGCAAGGGCATTGAAGATGAACCGTGGATGGATCTTTCAGTATGATAATGATCCCAAGCACACTGCCAGGGCAAAGAAGGAGTGGCTTTGTAAGAAGCTTATGAAGGTCCTGGAGTGACCTAGCCAGTCTCCAATCTCAACCCCATAGAAAACATTTGGAGGGAGTTGAAAGTCCATGTTGCCCAGCGACAGGCCCAAAACATCACTGCTCTAGAGGAGATCTGCACGGAGGAATGGGTCAACATATCACAAACAATGTGTGCCAATCTTGTGAAGACTTACAGAAAATGTTTGACCTCTTTCATTGCCAACAAAGGATATATAACAAAATATTGAGATGAACTTTTGTTAATGACCAAATACTTATTTTCCACCATCATTTGTAAAATAAATCTTGCCAAATCAGACAAAGTGATTTTCTGGATTTGTTTTCTCATTTTGACTCTCACAGTTGTGATTTACCTATGATGTTAATTACAGGCCTCTCTCATCTTTTTAAGTGGGAGAACTTGCACAATTGATGGCTGACTAAATAGTATATAATACACAAAAAATGTTTTCCTGATTCAATTAGTCATCAGTACAGTTTAGCATGCTTTGTGTAAAATCATAGTGGGTTACGGTTGTTACAAACCACTGGTTCTGGCACAGTTAAAATATTTTTTTTCAAAAAATTGACTATTCCAACATATACATTACAACTTGGTTGGTGTGAATTTTCTTTGGTTTGAAATTAAATCCAAAATTGGCCTGGTATAGGTGTAGGAATTTGGTTATTCAAAAGTTTTATATTTTCTGATATACTGTAGAACTTCGCTTGTGTGAAATTTTGTCTTTTTTCAATAAAGCCAAAATGAGCCTTCTACCTGTGTTGAAATTTAGTTGTTTCAAAGTGCACTATTGCCATGTATACTATAGAACTTGGTTTGTGAGAAATTTCATCTCATTTAAATAAAAATAAAATTTGGCATGGTACAGGTGTAGGAATTTAGACCCTCGGTACTCATTTTCCAGCTGCCACTATTTTTCCCATTGTGGCATCACTGCCTTGTACCAGCACGTGTCCACCTCCTACACCTGTTTCTGCAGCCTCTCCTGCTCCTCCTCATCCTCAATCTCCGATGTGCTATCTCAGAATACCTTGTCCACATCAGCTGGAAGCTAATTTGTCTAGGAGACAAACCGCACACAGCAGCAGAGTTACTTCAAGGATTAACCCCTTAGTGACGGAGCCAAATTTTTTAAATCTGACCAGCGTCACTTTCTGTGGTAATAACTCTGAAACACTTCAACAAATCCCAGTAATTTTGAGACTGTTTTTTCGTGACACATTATACTTTATGATAATGGTAAATTTAGGTCAATATGTTTTGAGTTTATTTATAAGAAATATCAAAAATTTGAGAAAAATGTTAAAAAATTTGCAATTTTAAAAATTTTAATGATTATCCCTTTAATCCAGATAGTCATACCCCAGCAAACCATTAATAAATAACATTTCCCACATGTCTGCTTTACATCAGCACCATTTGTAAAACGTTATTTTGATTTGTTAGCATTTTAGGAGGTTTAAATATGTAGCAGCAATTTTTCATTTTTTCAATGAAATTTAAAACATTTATTTTTTTAGGGACCTATCCATGTTTGAAGTGACTTTAGGGGTCTCACATATTGGGAAACCCACCAAAAGTTAAAGCATTTTAAAAACAGCACCCCCTGACATATTGAAAACTGCTGTCAGGTAGTTTTTTAACCCTTGAGGTGCTTTACAGGAATTAATGCAAAGTGGCATGACAGAAATGAAAATGTGTATTTTTTACCACCTAAATGTCGGTAACTTCTGAACAGGTTACAACAGCTGTCAGACTCTGAGGCCACTATTTGGTCATGAGTTGCCATCGCAAACATCAGGACCACACAATCATGATCTGAGGGCACCAATTGGGATAAAGAGGAAGCTCCCACAGTCTGTTGTTATGGAAATATTTGGGTTGGATAAATTTATCCCTCTGTGTGTGCTGCGGCTGCTCCCAATTAGACTGAGTATTTTGAGCGCTCATCAAGAATGGACTGTACACAACTGTGACAGAACAACATTCCATCAATACTGGTACTTTATTGTACATACATAGTTTTATATTTTCACATAGAAAGGAGTGGTTAGGGGTTGTCAGGGGTGGTTAGTTAATTACCATATTGTCTAGCTCTTCTGTCATTGGTTACCTAAACATATATGGAATATTGTGATTAATGCTCATATGACAGCGGATTAAGCAACTAAACTTGAGTTCTGAATCTAGGACAAAGTGGAGACATTTGATCAGCAGTCACCAAACATCTGACACTATTCCGCTTTTTGGGATGGAAAACCCCATATGATCTGTCTGGGTTATATCAGTTCGTGTCAGTCATTTTAAACCATTGATTATAATGTATATATTAGCTGTGAGCATATAAGTATATATATGTTTATAGAGGAGTATACATGCAAGTGAGATCTACATGATATATATATTTCTATCACACTGTTAACCATTTTTAATTATGTAGTCACTATTGACAGCAGCATCTAAGGGGTTAAACAGATATGGACGGTGAAAACAGTGATCGTGGCTGATACAGCAAGTTGTCAGCTACAGTGTACAGCCGACAGCTGCTGGATTGTCACCTGTATGGGGATACTATGCTCCTATATCTCAGGTCAGTTAAAAGATGTATTGGCTGTCATTAAGGGGTTAACAGACCACACAGATCTGGGTTTCTTGCCTCTGAACCTCCAACTAGGCATGTTCATGTGTTATAATGGGAGTAATCTGGTGGCGAATGTGAAGCTTTGCAAGCTCACACATATACCATGCTTGGCAAATGTGCTCAACAGGAGGAGTAGATAATGGAGAGTAGTCATAATGGTGGAGACAGGGAGGTGTTGGCTGTAGAGACCTTGGCAAATATGGTAGTCTTTATGTGCCGCTGCTTTTCCTGTGACCCTTGCGTTATATTCATGCCAAAAAAGGTAGTGATTGTTCACCCTGCTAGACCCACACTACAAGGAGAACCTTGCATCTCTTCTTCCTGAGGCGGAGAGGTCTTCTAAACTGGTGCTATCCCATATGGCCATTGTGGAAAATATGTTGACAAAATTCCCATCAGACAATGCTATCTGCAGGGGGCAAGATTCCTGGCCCAATCAAAGAGGAGAGATGAGGGAGAGACACCCCAGGTACAACAGAGGCAAGGGGACACTGTCAAAGGCCTGGGCCAATTTCGTGACATCCTCCCAGCATCCATACCCTCATGACCAGGTATTTTTGACAGGAAGGGAAGAGTTTTAAAATATGGTCAAGCAATACCTGGGTGACCAAACCAGTGTATGCACTAATTCCTCTGTGCCATTCAGCTATTGGATTTCAAAGCTGTACTCCTGACATGAGCTGTCCTTCTATGCCTTGGAGTTGTGGGCTGCCCTACTGCTACTATCTTGTATTTAGTGCCACAGTGGGGTCATAACAATCACTTTCGTTTGTCAACAGAAAGTGTTGATTGGTTCTCTCTGATAGCAATGAACACAGAATGGCTTAGACATGCCTTTTACACACCATCAGATGATAGCAACACATAAAGTGCCTTTAATGTTCTATGTTAGAATGAGGCCCACCAGTTGTTGCATTCTATGGATGACCCTACTTATAATTTTTTCCTGGTTTTGCAACTTGTGCAAAGCCTTAATGGGTGTAGGAATGCCACAACTACATTTTGTTGACAATATTTGAATGAAAGACTACAGTTGATGTCTTCAAGGATGTATGGGTGACCCTGCTTGTAATGTTTGGCAGGATTTTCACTTAGTGCATAGCCTTTATGAGTCTATGTGTACCAATACATGAAAATTTGAACAGAATGTGTATGTGTACTACAATGTATATCTGAGTCCCGCTGAGCCCCTAATTTTTGGCAGTTCTTGCCTCCTTCATAAACTAATCTGACATTTCCTATATTTTAATTAAAACAGTGATTTACATAAATTATAATTTATTTTAAATTCTTTTTAAACTTTGCCTTCTATACAAGTCTTTATACAGGAAAAAATGTTTCTTATCATTTTTCTTCCTGCAAAATGTAAGTTTTCATCGGTTTGGAATATTTTATTGTCCCTAGAAGTGTGCACCCTTGTTCTTAGTAGCAATCTGAGAGTCAGAGATGCTCCCAGGGGTCTTCCCCTTGCTGTTATCCTTCCATTCAGCACTTTCTCATCAATTTCAACATTCTCACTGCCCCCCAGACCTCTTTGGATAAAAACACAAATTTCCAGTTTACTACCATTATACTCATTACTCGAATTGAGCTCTCGAGTATTAGGCATTACTCTGTTCGAGCAACGAGCCCCAAAGCATTTTAGTGCTAGCTCATCTCTAGTAGTGAATTAATTAAGCAGCAAAGCAGAGCTATGTATCCTAGAGTCCACTGCCATTCTGGGAGCATTATGGCAGAGTATACTCAGCAACAAAGTAGAGTTGAGTTTGACATAGAATTCAGTTGACAGTGATATGGGAGAGTTGATGCAGCAATACAGAATAACAGATTGTCTCTGAGTCTAATGTAGAACTTACCACAATTATAGCAAGGTGCACTGTGAAATAGTAGAGTTGATTTGTGTCAAGTTAAGTCACAGTTGACCAACAATGTAGCAGAATGGATGAACTAAGGGAAAAGCTGTACACAAGAGGGACATGGACACTAAATACCTGAATAGTCACACAGTAAACGACCACCCAATCTGATCTATAAGGCTTGGGTGAGTGATGTCAAAGGTGCATGCTGCATTGCATTGGCAACCCCAAATGCTGAGGAAGATAGAGATCTGGTCGCAGGAAAAAGATTCAGTGCCTAATGCTCGATCCAGGAGAGACAACAAGCTCCTCATTAGTCTTACAAGGTATCTTTTGTGAATCAGATACTGCATCTTTAAGAGGAGATTAAAAGCAGATTCATAAAGAGCAGTTATTATGAGCATAAGCTTTACAGTGCAATCATACCAAGACAGATTTTACATTATGTGAAAAATAGAGATGGGCAATAAAGCGTGCAACATGTAATATACTGTCAAGTTAAACTAAAGTGCAAAAAACGAACATATGCCCCAGAAAATCGGTAAGACAGTTTACAATTTCAATTACAATTTCAGTTGGCCCAAGAGGATATGCTATTGCATACTATTGGGTAAGAAGGTATTTTAGTAATGAAAACACCTTTGCCAATGACAAGGAAGAAAAGGAATATTATTAGTCATGAGGCAGAATTGTTATGTTAAGGCTATGTGCCCAGAGTCAAGATATAGCAGTGTTTTGGACACAGCATATCTTCACTGCATCCAAAATACTGCGTTCTAATCATGCAGGTAAATCTACTTGTGTTCATTGAAACATGCAGATTTACCACATGCAGGGGTGAACCTAGCCTCTCTGCTGCCTGAGGCGAGCTGCAAAATGGCGCCCCCCGTGGGCCCCCCCTTTAACATATACCACGATTCATGATGCACAGATACAGCACAGAAATACAGCACAGCCACGTAGCATATAACAGAGCCCACGTAGTATATAGCACAGCTCACGTAGCATATAGCACAGCCATGTAGTATACTGCACTGCCCACGTAGCATATAACACAGCCCACGTAGTATATAACACAGCCACGTGGCATATAACAGCCCACGTAGTATATAACACAGCCCACGCAGCATATAGCAGTCAGTTAGCATATAACAGCCCATATAGCATATAGCACAGCCCACATAGCATATTGCACAGCCCACGTAGCATATAACAAAGCCCAAGTAGTACATAGCACAGCCACGTAGCATATAACAGCCCACGTAGCATATAACACAGCCACGTAGCATATAGCACAGCCACGTAGCATATAGCACATCCACACATTCACACATTGCAGGAAATATTCACTGCGGCTTTGTGAGTGAAACCGCAGGTTACTGATGAGCTCACCTTACTCAGGCTATGGTGAAGTCCGCGGCAGGTTTCACACCCTGCATTTTTCTGCAGTGTGTGAATGGGATGGTGAAACTCCCGCTACCTGTATAGTACTATAGTTTGCTGCAGACGTGTGCGGAATCCACAGCAAGGTCTGGACTTGTTAAATCTGCAGAGAATTCGCGGCACAGACAGGACTGTGAACACGCACAAACTGCACCTGGTCCCTGACACATCCAGCTCTCTGCCAGTCACTGCAGCTGCCCGATTGTGTGTGCAGACGAGCACAGAACAATGCGGCCACCGTACCTCAGCAGCGGAGCTGCACAGAGCAGCAGTGGCTGGAGCACATACTTACCATACTGGAGAAGACTACATCCGGGAGGTAGAGGACCTTTCATGATGTCACGAGCATGTGATCAGTCACATGTTGTCAGTGATGTCGCAGCTGAGCAAATGTTTCAGGAGGAGCAGAACCCGGCCAGTCACACACAGATCCGGCTCTTTTTGGTGATCCGGCTCTTTTTGGTGATCCTTCTCACTATGGCCCCGGCACTTGCCCGGGTGCTGACGCCGACCTTGAGCCCTGTATAATAGAGTACTAACTGAACCTGCATCTCCAACGCAAATTCAGTTACTACACCGGCAGAATCTGCCGCCCCCTCACTTCAATGACGGCAGTGCCGCCTGAGGCAAAGCGCTCAACTTGCCACATGGTAGTGGTGCCCCTGACCGCATGTTATGAATGGCTATGGGTGAGACTATGCAGCAGAAACTAGTGAACTAGTGTCTCCGCTGCAGTAATTGCCATGCTGCACCTCGTAAACACACGCCATGGGTGAGATTACGCAGCATCAAATAGAAGCACAGTGGGATGGCATTTATAGAAATCCCATTCAGTGGGCTTGTAATTTAAAATGCAGCACTTTGGATGCAGCGCAGGTGAGCTGTGCCTAAAATGCTCAATTCCGAATCGTGTGTACATACCCTAACTCGACATAAAAAAGTCTAAATAGGTAGGTCATTAATTGATACATCAGTATTTAAATACAGCATGTTCAATTACTCAAACTGTAGAGTCAGGGCTTCCAATAAAATAGTAAGCATGCCATCAGGCAGAGGACACACTATCAACCTGAAGGTTGGTGTTACTAAGTTTCATGCTCATATGAAAAAGCAGTGGCCAGTCATAACATACTGTTATCAAGAATTTTTGCACTGAATATCAATTATATATAGAAATGAGCAGACCCGTGTATATTCAGGTTTATTGGGTTCGGACAAACCAAAGTCCAAAGTTTAGTTTGGGTACCAGAACTTCACCTGAACTTGACCCTGAGTACCATAGACGCCAATGAGAATCTGTACTATTGTGCTTTAAAATGGCTTTAAAATTGTCATAGTAAGATGCTGAAAAAGGAAGCAAATTGGTGTTAAGAGCAGGCTAATTGCCCTTCAAACAAATGTGGATAGGAAAATGACTTTAAAGGGAACCTGTCACCAGGTTTGGCCTATGAGAGATACGACCACCACCTTTTAGGCCTGATATACAGCATTCTATAATGCTGTGTATCTGCCCCAACCTGCCCTGCAAGGGATGAAAAATTACTTTTATTATACTCGCCTCTGGGGCGGTCCGGTCTGATGGGTGTCGCTCTTCTTGGTCCGGCACCTCTCTTCTTCTTGCGATGCCACCCTCCTGCTTGCTTCGTGTGGATGGCTCGTGTCGTCGGCACCACACTCCTGCACAGGCGTACTTATCTGCCCTGTTAAGGCAGGAGCTCTGTGATGAGAAGACTGTGTGGATGACGAAGGAACGCGTCATACACACGAAGCAAGCATGAGGATGCGGATCGTAAGAAGATGGGAGGCGCTGGATCAAGACCAGCGATGCCCATTGGACCGGACCACCTCTCAGATGAGTATAATAAAAGGTATTTTTCTTCTCTTACAGGTCGGGTTGGGGAGAGATATACAGCATTGTAGGATGCTGTATATCAGCCCTGAAAGGTGATGGCCGTATCTCTTATCAGCCAAATCTGGTGACAGGTTCACTTTAAATAACATGGAACTAAAAAAAATTAAGTTAAGAAACTTGAACCAGGATGTGAAGGTTCAAGTGGAGGAGGAGGGGAAGATCAACTTGGCATTGTAGGTAGAAGAAGCAAAGGAGGATGTAGCCAACAAAGTTTTTGTGTTTTTTTGCTTTTCTTTTGTCTTTTTTTGTCATTTTTTTTAGGGAAATGCCTTAAATTATGTAAAATAAAAAAATAAAAAATAATAAACCTTAACCAGGAGGTGGAGGTCCAAGTGGAGGAGGAGGTGTTTGTGGTGGTGTAGGTGGAAAAGGCGGTGGGGGAGGTAGCCATTACTGTTTTCGTTTTTAATTTTTTTAGTTTTTTGCTTTTTTATATTTGGGGAGGCCATAAAACATTGGGAATGGCAAATAGAAAGAACAAGCTGCCATAGAGTATAACCATGGCTGGGTGCGGCTGGTAAACTTTGCTTTTCAGCCAAAAGTACACACAAGTCCTGTGGGATCCAAGCCTGGATCATTTCAATTAATGTGAGCTTGCTCATGTTAGGCCTCTTTCACACTTCCGTCTTTCTTTTTCCGTCACAATGCATCATTTTGTGAAAAAAACGGATCCAACAAATGTTTCTGCTGGATCCGTTTTTTTCTCATAGACTTGTATTAGCGGCGGATTGTGACAGATGGCCTTCCGTTTCATCCATTGTGAACTGGATCCATCGTAAAATTGCTGTCCGTCGTGCGGAGACAACGCACACAGAAAGGTTTTTTGTGTACATTGGAAAATCGCTCAGCGATGGATCCTGCACTGTCCGTCGTTGGCTATAATGGAAGCCTATGGACGCAGGATCAGTCGCTGACTGTCAAAAGCAGGAATCCAGCGACTGATGCGGTCTTTTGAAACTGAGCATGCGCATATGAATTTCCAGTCAGGGAAACTCTCTCTTGCTCTCTCTCTTTTTACTATTGATGCTGTCTATGCAGCATCAATAGTAAAAAGATATAATGTTAAAAATAATTTAAAAAAATAAAAAATCGTGATATTCTTACCTTCTGGCATCCCCCGCAGCCTTCTCAATGCTCGCGATGCTCCCGGCAGCTCCCATTCCCAGTGATGCCTTGCGAAATGACCCAACGATGTAGCGGTCTCGCGAGACAGCTACGTCATCACAGGTTATTGTCTTGCAAGGCTTTTACTGGGAACGGGAGCTGCCGAGAGCATTGGGAAGGCTGCGGGGGATGCCAGAAGGTAAGAATATCACAATTTTTTTATTTTTTTAATTATTTTGGGTTAACATGGGTTGTGTTGTGTATGCGTTTTCGCAGTGGAAAAATGCGCCAAAGACGCATGCACAATGTGTGCACATAGCCTCGACGGATCCGTCAAAAAAATAGACCCAGTGCACCCATTTTTTACAATCTGCACAGGATTCATCTTTTCAACATTTTGACGGATTGTGACTGATTGTAAAGAACGGAAGTGTGAAAGAGGCCTTAGCTGTGGATAGACATATGCACCTGTCTGTGATCACACCCCCTGCCATGCTAAACAAACATTTCAACAGAAAACTTGCCACAGGGCAGGTCAGCAGTGCACCTCTAAGGGTACCGTTGCACTAAACGATTTACCAACGATCACGACCAGCGATACGACCTGGCCGTGATCGTTGGTAAGTCGTTGTGTGGTCGCTGGGGAGCTGTCACACAGACAGCTCTCCAGCGACCAACGATGCCGAAGTCCCCGGGTAACCAGGGTAAACATCGGGTTACTAAGCGCAGGGCCACGCTTAGTAACCCGATGTTTACCCTGGTTACCATTGCAAATGTTAAAAAAACACTACATACTTACTTTCTGGTGTCTGTCAGGTTCCCCGCCGGCGGCTTCCCGCACTGACTGTGTCAGTGCCGGCCGTAAAGCACAGCACAGCGGTGATGTCACCGCTGTGCTCTGCTTTTACTTTACGGCCGGCGCTCACAGTCAGTGCGGGAAGCCGCCGGCGAGGGACCTGATGGACACCGGAATGTAAGTATGTACTGGTTTTTTTTTTTACATTTACAATGGTAACCAGGGTAAACATTGGGTTACTAAGCGCGGCCCTGCGCTTAGTAACCCGATGTTTACCCTGGTTACAAGCGAACACATCGCTGGACCGGTGTCACACACACCGATCCAGCGATGACAGCGGGTGATCCAGCGACGAAATAAAGTTTCAAACGATCTGCTACGACGTACGATTCTCAGCGGGGTCCCTGATCGCTGCTGCGTGTCAGACACAGCGATATCGTATGTATATCGCTGGAACGTCACGGATCGTGCCGTCGTAGCGACCAAAGTGCCACTGTGAGACGGTACCCTAAGGCATAAAGGATAAGCTCAGACCTTGTGCCCTATTTGGAGAACCAGAAGTTAAATAAGGCAAGCCCATCACTCAGTACCTGGAGACATGTGGACACGTACTTTTCCCCTGTTGTTGAAACTCTGCCTCCCCAAATATGAACTGCATCAGATGGTGGTGCCGGATGTTGAGGCAAGCTGAGGAAGGTTTTCTGTATTTTGGCCATACTAGCCCTCCCCTCTGAGGTTGTGCCAGTGCCCCAGCTGCACTGATGATTTCGTTTTTCAAGTCTAACTTGTTCTTTCACTGAGCCCACTTGTCAGGTGGCATGCGCTTGTATTCCCACATTTTCCATTCCTGCTCTAGTGTTGAAAGTAAGGATGGTATGTTGTCCTTGTGGTGGGTATCTAGCAGGGTGGCCACCCAGTAATCAGCACTGGTAACAATCAAGACTTTTTGGCAGTTGTTGCACAGTCATAGCAGCATGTATTGGCTCAACCTGCTGTGAACATGGTTCCTCTTCCTCCTTATCCATGCCTTGTGCCATAGGCTCAGCGCCAATACATTTACCCAGTGCTGCGATGGTCAGCTGACTGTGTGCACTAGCCCATCCATGTACTCTTCCTGGAACTGAACAAGTGGTTGGGCATCAGTGCACATCTTCAGGGTAGTGGAGGTGATCACATCTTGATAAATATCCGTTATGGGAGCATGGTCTGTCCAGATGTATTTCTGCAGTTGCTTTCAAAGTAGGAGAAGTTTAAGGTCTGGTTTATTGGTGTGTTTTAAAGAGTTTGCTAGTCTTAGCCATCTACCTAGGTGGATTGCTTCATAGCAGAAATGAATATCTGGAATCCCCAGACCTCCTAAAGATTAAGGTTAAGTGAGAAGCTTGTATGGTAATCTTGCTTTTTTATATTTCCAAATAAAGAGGGAAATGATTTGTTTAACCGTAGAAAAACAATTGTTTGGGAGACTGATGGCTAACATGTTCATTGTGTACAATATTTTGGGAAGTTTGTAAGATTTTACAACTTTTATCCTCCCCATCCATGACAAATAGGGTATGTCATAGGATTTTAAAAGGGTTTTGATGGTATCGATAAGGGGTCCAAAATTATTTTGATATAGGGAATTAGGGTCATTAGTAATTTAACTTCTAGATATTTAATATATTTTGAGGGCCATTTAAAAATGGTATTATTCTGGAGTACTATGATATAATTTTGGGGGGCTGAGTTATTTAGGGCTTCTGATTTATCCAAGTTGATTTTAAAGTTTGACAGCTTCCTAAATTGCTCAAAGAGTTGTGCTAGTTTGGGGAAGGATTCTCTGGGGTTTGTGAGTCTGCAAAGGCCACAGCTTTTTGTTCTATATGCGCAACATGGAGTCCCTGGATGTCTGCATCCTGCCTAAATTTCTGTATTATGAAGAGTGAAGGTGAGAGAGTGTAGCCTTGGTGGGTTCCATTTTGAAACTCTGAGAGAAAGAACCAATAACTATAACTGTTGCTGTGGGTTGCGAGTAAAGTGTTAGAATGGCATCTATAAATGCTGGTGGAAAAGTAAATCTTTCCCAGGTGCTTGCCATGAAGCACCAGCTAATACTATCAAATGCCTTTTCGGCGTAAGTGGAAGGAAGCGTCAGGTGAGTTTTTGTTCTTAATGCATGTGAGATCGAGTGCAATACCTTAGCGGAATTATTGTTCCCTTCTCTGCCTTTGATAAAGCCAGCTTGATCTGGATGTATTATCCATGTTAGAATGTTATTTATCCTTCTAGCTAGGAGTTTAGCCCACAGTTTCATATCTACATTTAGCAGGGAAATTGGGCTGTAGCTGCTACATAATAAGGGGTCTTTGCCTTGTTTAGGGATAACTGTAATAAAAGCTTCTAACTATTCTTTATGGGAGGTGAGATCAGAAAAGAAATAATTTTTACTAAATAGGGGAGTAGTGATGTGGCAAGTTTTTTATAGTATAGAATCGGAAGGCCTTCAGGTCTGGGAGTTTTCCCATTGGAAATGGATTTAAGCATATCTAATATTTTGTGTTGGGTGACTTGAGAGGTTAGCATTTCACAATCCTTACTTTTAAGAGTAGGCAAAGACAATGAATTTAAGAAGTCTTTTATTTTAAAATAAGCATATAATGGGTTTTGCATTGCAGATGAGGTCTCTAAATTATATAGATTTTCATTCAAGTGTTTGAAGGAGTTTGCTATATCTTCTGTTTTGTCAGTTAATGTTTTATTATTGGTCAAAATATGTTTGATAAAAGACCTTTCAGAACTTTTTTCAATAGAAAATAGGTAAGCTTACTTCCCTTATTGCCATGCATATAGAATTTTATTTTTGTTTACACCTCTGATAAAGTTTTGCTGATTTAATATTTAGGATGTCTTTAAGTTTGTTTCTCAACTTGGAGAGATCATTCTGAACACCTTTGACAGATGATTTTTTGTGTATACTTTCAAAAGCATGTATTTGGTGAAGAATGGAGGCTATTTCATTTTCCCTTTCTTTTTTCAAATGTGAACTTAAGGCAATAAATTCTCCTCTTAGTACAGATTTATGCGCTTCCCAGAATACAGGTAAGAGTTTGATCCCTTAGCCATATACCCGGCAAATCTGGTCTTTATGGAAGCATGGCAAGATTTTTAAAAGCAAGCTATGGAAATCTAACACTACACATCACCCTGAAAACACCATCCCCATCGTTAAACATGGTGATGGTAACATTATGCTGTGGGGATGTAATTTTTCAGCAGTGACAGGGAAGCTGGTCAGAGTTGATGGGAAGATGAATAAAAATATATTCAGAGCAATATTGGAGGAAAATCTGTTAGAGACTGAAAAAGACTTGAGACTGGGGCATAGGTTCACCTTCCAGCAGGACAACGACTCTAAACATACTGCCAAAGCTGCAATGGAATGGTTTAGATCAGTGCATACTCATTTGTGTTAATGGCCCAGTCAAAGTCCAGACCTAAATCCCATTGAGAATCTGTGGCAAAACTTGAAAAATGCTATTCACAAAGACTATGGATCTAATATAACTGAGCTAGAGCTAATTTGTAAAGAAAAATGGGCAAAATGTTCAGCCTCCAGATGTGCAAATCTATTAAAGACATACTCCAAAATGCTTGCAGCAGTAATTGCATGGAAAGGTGGTCCTTCAAAGTATTGACTGAGAGGGTATGAATGCAAATCCACGTCACAATCCTCAGACTGATATTTTTAATTTAAAAACCACGTATCATTTCTTTTACACTTCACAAATATTTGTTACTTTGTGTTGGTATATCATGTAAAATCCCAATAAAATACATATAGGTTTGTGGGTGTAATTTGAAAAAACGTTGAAAAGTTCATTGGGTAAGAACACTTTTCCAAGACGCTGTAAATATAAAGTAAATATAGCATTCTGTCACTATCATCAATTAATGAATGAGGTTTACATTATAAATATTTTGATTAGCTTGTTTTCATTTTCGCATACTAACCAACTGCTTAATTTTGTA